>NC_059262.1:447500-572500 GCF_017591435.1 Portunus trituberculatus | reverse complement strand
ATACCGAGAATCAATTTTATAATGCACATTCCTGTCGACTGCTACTACACCATTAAATACTAAAGAAATACATTATTATAACTTACACAGTGCCTCCCTTCCTAGCGTCCTGGTTACTGCTATGTTACAACACCTCGGATCCCACACGTTAAGTACCCAAAGCACCATCCAACTGTAACACAATATCGGAGTCAACGACTGCGGCCTACATAATTATTACAAATATCACCTCTATCGTGATGTCAACAAGTAATTACCTATACAATGAATACCAATCACCTGAACTCACATGAAGACATGAAGACATCTGTCTACTGGCAGGGTACATTCGTCACAATCCTTCACACCACTCGATCAACTCGCGTCTACTTGTGCACAAGCAGGGGCACAAGCACAACCCAGCTGTAACGCAACGTCGGCCTCAAACACCTCCTAATTATGTGTTACAAAGTCACTTTCCTCACTATATGTGAACAAGTAATTACACAATAAAGAACTAAATAAATAACAATAGTACAAAATTCACCAACACAAACTCACCTAACGACAGGATACTTCCGACACAATCACGTAACACCCCCAGCCAACGCAGTCCGTCGACTAATCACACCCCTCACCGACTAGGAACTGACCGAGCCTGCGTGAGCACCTGCCACGTAGCGTCCCTGCCACCTCATCACCCACAACCATGAAACGCTCACTTAATTAACAAAACATAAATAACCCTAGAAATACATTGTATGCCTTAATTTAATTCTTACAACACGTAATATAATATACATGACTACATACAAAAGTAATTGACACAATATTTCTCAATAGGTTTATAATTCCCCATCTAAGAAAACCTTTCCATGTAGGGATACTGAGTTATTCTCAGTACACTCCCCCAGCAAATTACATTCCTTGATCCTCAACAGGAAGAAGCAGCACCAATCGATGTACAGATCGGTTGATCAAGCGGTCCCCCTTTCCTTTATATATAGAATCAGAGCTCAAGTTTTTGTATCTTAATACCACATCTCTTATCTTGCCATCTCTACCTGGCTCAGCTTGACATACCTGTGCTAGTTTCCACTTTCCCCTTATCATCTCATTATCCTGGACTAATACAATATCTCCTTTCTTCAGATTTCTGTGTGCAGTATGCCATTTCTGTCTAACTGTTAATGTGGGAAGTAATCCTCATCCATCGCCTCCAGAACGATGTTATAATACTCTGAATAAGACTGAATCTTTTTCTCACATCAGTAGTATCAACCATAGGTCCATTTGGTACTTTGTTACTAGCGCGACCAAGCAGCAAGTCATTAGGACATAAGTAAGTACCCAAGTTTATATCATAACCCGGTTTGAGTCCTATTGGCCGTTCGTTCAACAAGTTTGCTACTTCAAATACCACTGTCTGCAGCTCACCAAAACTCAACACATTTTCTCCAATGGCAATGACCAATAGTCGCTTCACTGACTTAACGAGAGCCTCACACACTCCATTCTGCCATGGTGCGTCTGCTGATTTGTTGAAAGACCATGCTGTTCCCTGATGTGAGCCAAACTTTGATATCTCAGTGACATTCCATCTGGAAGTCATATCCTAATTTCCTTACTGGCAGATGTTAACTGCGTTCCCATGTCAGAGTGGATTGTGTGAGGATATCCTCGTACTGAAACAAATCGCCGGAACGTACTTAGAAAACTGTCAGTATCATATCCTCCGCCAGGTCAATGTATGCAGCACGACTAGTGAGACAAGTAAATATCACGCCATACACCTTTGATCTTACTCTACGTTTAACAGTATCTCTTATCATCATCGGGCCAAATAAGTCCAGCGAGGTGTTGAAGAAAGCAGGCGCAGGTTTTAAACGCTGCTCTGGGAGCTGTCCCATTTGTTGTTCCATCCTTACTTTGTCAGTCTTCTTGCAGATACCACATTTCTCCTTTACTGACTTTATTACCCTGCGTGCTCCTGGAACCCAAAATTTTACTTGCAGCTTTGCCAAAGTCATGTCCACGCCACCATGATCGAGGTTGTGGAGATGATGGATATATAGTCTAGTGAAAGGATGTTTTCTCGAGAGCAGTATAAACTGATTATGATTCCAACTGTCCTTTAGCCACTGGCTAATCCTTTCTCCGACTACAATTATCCCATTTTCATCTTTACTAGGTCCTAGCCTTGCGAATCTTCTTTCCCAGTCTATGAACTCCTTCTGCACCATTTTCACCCAGTAATGTTCTGCTTCCTTAGGTTCTCAGATGTAATGTTCTGCAGTATGTTGTGGAAAGTTTTCTTCTTGCAGATGGACAAGACGATTGCAGTAGTGTTGATCATTTTCTCATAAGAACTGAAACTTTCAATGTCTATTAGGGATTGTTTAGTGTTCTGATTACTCTCAGTTTTACATGAAAGTGATGTGCCATTCCTATCAGGAAGCCCTCGCACATAGGGTTGACTGATTGGCCATTCTTCGACAGGAAGAGTCAAATACTCTGGTCCCTTCTGCCATACAGAATCGGACCTCAAACTCAGAGGATGCTGGGGACGTGTGGCGCAGTCGGCAGCGTTATCATCTGAAGCCACCCACCACCATTCACTGGGGTCTGTATGCGTTTGGATCTCTGCGATTCTTGTGGCCACGAATGTTTCAAATCCATGAGATTCTTTCTGTATCTGTGATCGCACGATCTGTGAGTCAACTAAATGGAACACTCGTTCAACTACAAACCTTGACTCCTTCTCGATTGTCTTACGTAACCTAGAAGCCAGCACGGCTGCGCAGAGTTCAAGCCTTGGAATAGTCATTTGTCGTAGGGGAGCTATTCTACTTTTGGCTGCAAGTAACTGGGCCGAGTGTGTGCCATCCTGTAATTGAAAATGAACATATGCACAAGCTGAGTAAGCAATATTACTAGCATCCGCGTACACAACAAGCGTAGGTTTACCGATTGCTGAATCCGGTTTAATGCATCTCTGGAATTTTATTTTCTCTAGTGCAAACATGTTTTAAATAAGCACACCCATTCCCCATACACATCATCAGGAATTGGATCGTCCCAACCCAGCGTTTGCTCCACTCCGTCTTGTTCCCGTTTCAAAGTGATGAGTTTTCTCAGTAGTAGTTTGCACTGGACTGTGAAAGGTGTCAGTAAGCCCAGAGGGTCATATAGTGAAGCCACTTGACTCAGAACCATTCTTTTGTCAAACTGCTCGGCAGTTTGTGTGTTATTTCATCTGCTGTGAGATCAGGCCCAGGGCGGACATTCTTGCACCTTTTTGAGAAGTTGATTCTTACTTTGAAGGAAAACTGATCCTCCTTTGGCTCCCATATCATGCCCAGCACTTTCTCGACCTCGGTATCAATTACTTTCACATCCTCTGTCATGTCATGGTGGCCCGAAATCACCCATTGCTTTATTTGAAATCCTCCCTCCTTAAGGATTTCATCTGTGGCATTTATTTTGCTATAGGTTTCTGAGATGGTCTCACATGAATGGAGAATGTCATCGACATAGGAATCATTAATGATCATGTCGGATGTTTCAGGATATTTATTTTTGAACATTTTCGCTGTCATGTGTAGCGCTGTTATGGAAATTATGCCACTTGGTCTGTCTCCGAAGGTCACTGTTTGCAAACAATAGTGGTCTGGTTCTCTGTTAGGTTCATATCCTCCATAGGAACCTGTGCGTCATCTGGTCCAGCTCCGAAATGAGCACAGAATTATACATCTTACTTATGTCTCCTGCCATTGCCACTGGTTTCTGATGAAACCTTAGTAAAATACCCCATAGATCTCTTAGCACATCAGGACCCTTGGCATAATATTCATTCAGGATGTGGCCCATGTAGGAGGCAGATGAATTGAATACAATCCTGATGGGTGTGGACTTTGATTCTGGCTT
This sequence comes from Portunus trituberculatus, assembly GCF_017591435.1. NCBI lineage: Eukaryota > Metazoa > Arthropoda > Malacostraca > Decapoda > Portunidae > Portunus > Portunus trituberculatus. Next base: position 568,594 of record NC_059262.1, on the reverse strand, counting down.
CAGTACTTCATGATGAGGTAGGTAATGTACAGGGCCTTTATAATTCTTGATTTCCTCTTTGGTCAGTTTCCTGGCTACTCCACGTGACACCATGTCCTGGATTTGGTCACTATACGCCTCTGCATATTCCCTTCCCCTTTTGGCTAATCTCTTTTCTGTGGAATACAACCTGGCCACAGAAACTGATATGTTGTTAGGTAGCTTCTCTGGTGGTTTAATCCATGGGTATGCTGCAGTCCATCGCCTGGTCTGCTTGTCATGAGACAATCCTTGTGTGATGAGGGCCAGTTCCCTCTCCTCCTTAATACTGTATTTATTGCCCCCCAGTGGGCACTTCCCGCATCTGCAGCCACCACACTTTGGATTACAGTAGGTTCCCAGGTTATCAACAGCAAAAAAATCATCTAGTCTTTTCGTTAAGCTAGCCTTTGGTTCCACAGACAAGTCATTAACATTGGACACACTGGTCATATGACTAATGCGGACACAAACATTAGTGTTGTCAACGAATCCAACTTTTAGCAAGGGATGAGAGCCCCTAATACAGTAACCGAAGGGCCCTCGCATGAGCTGGAGACTTCCTACTGTCCTCACCACTGATGGTAATAATTCACAGTAATCAGATCCTATTAGCAAATCAATTTTCCCATGTGGACGTTCAATATCCTTATCTTGCACACCTAATAGAGTGGCTACACTTCTTGTGTCTACCGGATACGTTTCTGAGGTGATTTCGGCGATTCCGCAAGCCTTGAGTACTCGTACTTCACCATAGCAATCACTGAGTGGTACATCATATTCCCGAGTCTCCATCTTCGTGCACTCATTACCTACTTTAGTCACCGTTAGGTTTATACTTCTTCCCTTCAATCCTAAGTGTTTGGCCATTCTGTTGGTTATCAGAGTCATATTACTACCGGGGTCCCACAGCGTGGTCACTGGACGTGTATGGCTGTACACAGAGTTTATCATCAATAGTACCCCATCTCGGGATAGCAGGTTACTATTTATGTTGGGAGGGGGCGCCTGGTGAAACAGTCCAACACAAACTTACCTAACGACAGGATACTTCCGACACAATCACGTAACACCCCCAGCCAACGCAGTCCGTCGACTAATCACACCCCTCACCGACTAGGAACTGACCGAGCCTGCGTGAGCACCTGCCACGTAGCGTCCCTGCCACCTCATCACCCACAACCATGAAACGCTCACTTAATTAACAAAACATAAATAACCCTAGAAATACATTGTATGCCTTAATTTAATTCTTACAACACGTAATATAATATACATGACTACATACAAAAGTAATTGACACAATATTTCTCAATAGGTTTATAATTCCCCATCTAAGAAAACCTTTCCATGTAGGGATACTGAGTTATTCTCAGTACAGTAACCCTCTTTCATATAGACTGTCTCTCTATTACCCTGTGGCCTTTCAAATTTGGATTCCTTAGCAAAGACCTCCTGGAATTTATTATTTAATAGTTCTGTCATAGTTTTTGGGTCTTCCACCATCTCGTTCTCTCCTTTTAACTTTTCTATTGTTTCTTTTTGCCTAATATTTCCATTTATGAATCTGTAGAACAATTTTAGTTGCTCCTTACATTTTTTGACTGTCCTTTTCTTAGTTCGTTTCCTCTTCCTTCCTCACCTTAACATATTCATTTCTCGCTGCCTTGAAGTTTTCTTTATTTACTGGATTTCTATTTCTCCTCCACCTTTTCCATGCTCCATCTCTTTTCTCCTTTGCCCTAGCACACCTTGTGTTAAACCAATCTTTCTTTCCTTCTTCTTTAGGTCTATATTTCGGGACATATTCCCTTACTCCTGTTTTTGTATATTTCCAAAAGTAAGTTGTATTTATCTTGCACCATCTCTTGGTTTTCCATCTCTTCCCAGTTTATGTTTTTAAAATAGTTCTTGAGATTCTCAATATCAGCCTTTCTGTAATTTAATCAGTCTCCTTTGTATGAATCGTCTCTATCTTCCTTTTCCTCTTCTATATCCATTTCTAATATTACATGGTCGCTCTTTCCCAATGGGCACTTATATCTTATATCATCTTTCATATGTAAACCCCTTGTAAAAATTAGATCCAATCTCGCCGGCTCGTCGATTCCTCTGAATTTTGTGTTTTCCTTTACTCTTTGGTCCATCATATTATCTATCATTAGGTTCAGGAATCTTTCTCCCCCAGGCTTCTTACCCCATACCACTTTCATAATTTTCCCAGTCCACTTCTTTACAGTTGAAATCTCCTACTAATATCACTTTTCTCCTTTCTTTAATGATTCTCGTTAGACTCCTTTTTGTGTCATCTATTATGTCTTTATATTCTTGATTGGTCCATGAATTTGTTTTTGGTGGCACATATGTTACAGTGATTGTTAATTCTTTTTTTTTTTTATTAATATGCATCTTAACATACAATACTTCTGCTTTTCCTTCCCCATATTCCACTTGGTTTATCACCATCTCCTTCCTTAACATTATCATGACTCCTCCTCCTTTACCCCCTCTGTCTCTCCTCCATACATTATATCTATTATCCAAGTCTATTTTGATTGCCTCATTTAGTTTTGTTTCAGCCAGGCATACAATATCCGGATTTTCTTTCTTTATGTAATCTCTTAATTCTAATTTACTTGATAAAACCCTGTCTATGTTTGTATACATCATTTTTAGTCTCTTGCCCTCATCACTTTTAGTTAATCTTGTTTCACTTTTTCCTCTTCCTTCTCTTTTATATACCATTTTCTTATCCTGTCTCCTAGAATTCTCCAAAAAAATGCCTTTTTTTTTTTCTCTTCTGACCTTCATTTTTTTCCCTTACTACTGCAGCCAGTTCATTGTATCTCTTCCTTTCTTCCTCATTTCTATTTTTCTTTATATATATATATATATATCCTTGCAACCTTCTGTTTCTCTGAGTTATGTTGTTCTATATAGTATTTCTTCTGTTGCTGCTTGTGATTTTAGTAGTCTACTATCTTAATTGGTCTCGTTGTTCCTTCTTGATATGGTCCCATTCTGTTTATTTCTTCTACTTCCTCTTCTAAGTTCTGCCTATCTTCGTCGTTTAGATTTTTTAGTAGGTCTTTGACTGATTTCATTTCTTCTTTTACTGTGTGTGTGTGTGTGTGAGTGTATTTACCTATTTGTATTTACCTATCTGTGATTACAGGGCCCGAGCCATAGCTCTCTATGTCCTGTCTCTTTGTTCACACTTGTCCAATTTTTCCATCATTTGACTGACACTCGCCGCACACACCACATCCATGCTCAGTTTGTTCCATGCATCAATGCTCCGATACGGGAAGCTATACTTCTTGATGTCGCTCGTGCAGGAGTCCTTCAGTATTTTCTTTGGGTGTCCTCTTAGGTAATTACTGGATGCCATCGTGATCAGGTTCTCCCTATCCAATATGTCCACTCCATGTACTATTTTGAACATTGTTATCATATCCCCTCTGACTCTTCTTTCTTCCAACATGCTTAATTCCAGCCTCTCCTCATATGGTACCTCCTTAAAGTCTGGTATCATTGTTGTTGCTAACCTTTGCACTCTTTCCAGTTTCTTGACATGTTTCTTCATGTATGGTGACCAAATTACTGATGCATATTCCAACTGTGGCCTAATCAGGGTGGTCAATATTTTCTTTATCATGTTCCCGTCCAGGTAATTAAATGCCCATCTTATACTTTGGAGCATGCTGTACGTTTTTCCAAATATTCTATTAATGTGCTTTTCTGGAGACAGATTACTCTGTACAGTCACTCCCAAGTCTTTTTCTTCACTGACTTCAATTACAGTCTTCCCCCCCCAGCTGGTAGTCTTTATATGGTCTATATTTACTTCTACCCATTCTCATTACACAGCTTTTGTTGGTATTGAATTCCATTTGCCACGTCCTGCTCCATTCATATATTTTGTCCAAGTCCTTCTGCAGTATATTAGTCATGCATATTCCTCACACTCCTCATAATCTTTGCATCATCTGCAAACATATTCATATAACTTCTCACTCCCTCTGGCATGTCATTTATATAGATCAGGAACATGATGGGACCAAGCACTGAACCTTGGGGAACTCCACTGGTTACCTTCCTCCACTCTGACTTAACTCCCTTCACTACCATCCTCATTTCTCTACCTGTCAAATAATTTCTCTTCCACTCCGTCAGATTTCCCCTTATTCCTCCAATACTACTTAACTTCCACATCAATCTGTTATGTAGTACTTTATCAAATGCTTTTTTTAAGTCTAGGTATACACAATCAACCCATCCATCCCTCTCTTGTAAAATATCGGACCACTCGAGTAGAAACAGCAAATTTGATACACACGATTTCCCCTTTTCTAAAGCCAAACTGTTTCTCACTTAGTATTTCTTTGTTTACCAGGAACTCACACCACTTGCTTTTGATCACTTCTTCACATATCTTACACATAATGCTGGTCAAAGAAACAGATCTATAATTCAATGGTTCCATGCGACATCCACTTTTGTAGATTGGTACTACATTTGCTCTTTTCCATTCTACTGGCACCTGTCCCGTGTTGATAGATGTTCTTGTTAAATCTAAAATTGGATCTAGCAACTGCTCTTGACATTCTTTTAACATTCTTCCAGACACACCATCTGGTCCCATTTCCTTGTTAACATCTAATTGACTCAAAACTTTTGCAATGTCACTCTTTGTTACTATAATTTCTTGCATCCATCTTGTCACAGGTAACATCCGTTGATTGAATTGTGTTTCTTCTGTGAATACTTTGCAGAAATTCTTATTCAATTTTTCAACAATGACACTTGTATCTTCATATATATAATCTCCAACCTTTAATTTATCAACTGTTTCTTTTTTCTGTAATTTACCATTAATGAATTTATAAAACATTTTGGGATCACTTTCACAATTTTCCACTATTCTCTGTTCAAATTCTTGTTGTGCCCTTCTTCTCACTTGAACATATTTATTTCTTGCATTCCTATATGCTTCTCTCTCCACTTCCTCATTATTTCTCTTGTATTTTACCCATGCCTTTTCCTTCTCCCTTTTGCCTTGTCACAGGTTTTGTTAAACCATTGATCTCCCTTTAAGATTTTCTTAGTATATTTTGGCACAAAGTTCTCTGCGGCCTCACTATATTTCCATAAATTTTTCATATTTTAACTGCATGTTTGTTTCCTGGTACATTTTGGACCAATCCACATTTCCAAAGTAATTTCTCAACTCCTTATATCTTCCCTTAGCATAATTTAGGCATTCCTCCTTGTATCCAACTTCATTATCTTTGCTGAACTCCACCTTTACCTCAAATTTCAATAATTCATGATCACTTCCCCAAAGGACACTCATGCTCAATCTCATTTTCTAGATTTACTCCCTTTGTGAATATCAAGTCCAGTCTCGACAGGGCATCACCCCTCCTTCCCCTTGTTGGATGCCTCACCCACTGTGTCATCAAATTTCCCACTGCATAATTTAATAGCTGCTCACCCCATTCTCCACCATTCCCCACTTCAAATTCCTCCCAATTGACGTCTTTACAGTTGAAATCTCCAACTATAACCATTTTGGCTTTCTTTGCAGCTTCATTTCTCATTCTTTTCAATGTGCTTTCCACCATACTATGATAATGATCATTTGACCATGCACTTGTTTTTGGTGGTACATATACAGTTACAATATTGATATCTTGCCTTCCATCGGTCACCACCACACCCACCACTTCCTCCTCATCTCCTCCAAGGCACACATTTTGCACTATTAAGTCTTTTCTTGTTAACACAATTATTCCACCTCCACTTTTATTCACTCTATCTTTTCTCCACATTCTATAATTTCCCCCTCCAAACCAATCTATTTGTATATTTGGTCTCAATTTAGTCTCCACTATACACATAATATCTGGTTTATCCCTTATCAGATGGTCCATACACTTTAATCTTTTTGATAGGAAGCCGTCTATGTTAGTATATGGTACTCTTATGTCTTTCTTCCTTATCTGCTCCTTTGTCTGGTCTTTTACTCCCTCTCTTTTGTCCACCACTTCCATTCTTTGTCGTTTCTTATTTTCCAAAAAAATTTCTTCTGTTCTTACCTCATTCCTCTCTCTCACCTCTGTCACCATTTCTCTCATCTTTGCCCTTTCCTCCTGCGGCATATTTCTTCTTACATAAATCATGTTTGTCTCTTGAGAATTTTTCAGCTTCCATGCATTTCTCAATATCTGCTCAGCAGCTACTTGGGATTTTAATGTTATTTTCATGGCTCTAGACTTTCCTTCTTCATACTTTCCCAATCTCATATATTCCTCAACTTCTCCAAATGCATTTTCTTCTTCCGTGTGTGTGTGTGTGTGTGTGTGTTTCACTGTTTGATCTGCTGCAGTCTCTGACGAGACAGCCAGATTCTCCCACAACGAGCTCAGAGCTCATTATTTCCGATCTTCGGATAGGCCTGAGACCAGGCACACACCACACACCGGGACAACAAGGTCACAACTCCTCGATTTACATCCTGTACCTACTCACTGCTAGGTGAACATCTACTGAAAGGAGACACACCCAAATATCTCCACCCGGCCGTGGAATCAACCTCTCCTGTGTGTGTGTGTGTGTGTGTGTGTGTGTGTGTGTGTATTTACCTAATTGTACCTAATTGTAACATACGGGAAAAGAGCTATGCTCGTGTTGTCCCGTCTCCATATCTATTAATGTCCAGCTTTTCTTAAAATCATGAATATTCCTTGCGTTGACCACTTCCACGTCTAAACTATTCCATGCTTCCACCCTTCTATGAGGGAAGCTATATTTTTCACATCTCTCCTATAAGTGGCCATTTTAGTTTTTTCCCATGCCCTCTCGACATTCTTTCATTCCACATACACAGATCTTCCCTATCCATTTTTCCATGCCAATCATCACTCTGTATATTGCTATCAGGTCTCCCTTTCTCTTCTGTTTTCCAGGGTCGGAAGTTGCATTCTTTTCAGTCTGTCTTCATAAGTCAAATCTCTTAAGTCAGGCACCATTTTGTTGCAGCCCTCTGTACTTTCTCTAGTTTCCTTATGTGTTTCTTTAAGTTCGAGCCCACTGTATTGTTGCATATTCAAGCCTCGGTCTTATCATTGCAGTAATTATTTTCTTCATCATTTCTTCATCTAAATATACGAACGCCACTCTTATGTTCCTCAATAAGTTCAATACTTCTCCAATTATTTTGTTTATATGTCTCTCTGGCGATAGGTCATTGGTAATTGTCACCCCAAGGTCTTTTTCTTCATGACTGGTTTTATGTCTTCATTTCCTATCTTGTACATACTCCTGATTCTTCTTTCACTCTTGCCAAACTCTATTTTCTTGCATTTTGTCGTGTTGAACTCCATTTGCCATGTACAGCTCCATTTCCATATTCTGTCCAAGTCTTCCTGGAGTAGTTCGCAATCTTTGTCACATCTCACTTTTCTTAACAATTTTGCATCGTCTGCAAATAGGCTCACATAACTGGACACCCCATCCACCATGTCATTTATGTAGACCGCGAACATTACTGGTGCCAACACTGATCCCTGTGGAACTCCACTCTCCACCAATCCCCATTCTGATGGTCTGTCCTTAATTATTGTTCTCATTTCTCTTCCTACCAAAAGTCTTCCATCCATTTTAGTAAACTGCCATGCACTCCTCCTACCATTTCAAGTTTCCAGATCAGTCTCCGGTGTGGTACCTTATCAAAGGCCTTTTTTAAATCCAGATATATTCCATCAGCCCAACCATCTCTTTCCTGTATTACATCTATCACCCTCGAATAGTAACATATCAGGTTTGTCGTGCATGAACGCCCTTTTCTAAAACCAAATTGACACTCACAAAGTATGTCATTTTTCTCCAAGAAGTCTGTCCATCTATTCTTCACCACCCTCTCACACATCTTAGCTACCACACTTGTAAGTGACACTGGTCTATAGTTCAATGGGTCTCTCTTGTTACCTGATTTATAGATTGGGACAATGTTAGCTCTTTTCCAGTCTTGGGGCACTACACCTTCCCTTAATGAGGCATCAATTACTTCACAAACTTTTTCTGCCAATTGCTCCTGCATTCTCTTAAAATCCATCCTGATACCCCATCAGGTCCCACAGCTTTTCTCACTTCTAAACTCCCCATCATGTTCTTGATCTCCTCCACAGTTACTTGAAACTCCTTCATAATCCCTTTCTGTTCCATTACCAGTGGTTTGTCAAAAGCAGTCTCCTTTGTGAATACCTTCCGAAAGCATCCATTCATAGCCTCTGCCATTTCCTGGGATCTTCACTGCATACTCCATTTACTTCTAAACTTTCAATACTTTCTCTATTTTTGATGTTGTTGTTCACATGTCTGTAAAAAGCCTTGGTTGGTCTTTACATTTATCAATTATATCCTTTTCTTGTTTCTTTCTTTCTTCTCTTCTAATCAACACATATTCATTTCTTGCTCTTTTGTAACTTTCCCACTGCTTAATCCGTCTTTTCCTTCTCCACCTCTTCCATGCATCCTCTTTTCTTGTTCTAGCCTTTTCACATCTATCGTTAAACCAGTCCTGCTTTCCAACTTCTCTATGTTGTCTTATTGGTACAAATTTTTCTCACCTTCTTTGTATATTTTTATAAATTCCTTCCACTTTTCATTTGCTCCTTAGCACTCTTGAATTTCATCCAATTTGTCTCTTGAAAGAATTTCTTTAGGTTTCCAAAATCTGTCTTGGCATAATTCCATCTTCCCACTTTATATTCTTCATTTCTTCTAGATTTCTCTTCATCTATCACCTTGAACTCCAAAACTGCATGATCACTCTTTGCTAAAGGGCACTCCACCCTCATCTCCTCAATGACCATTGGCTCTGTACTAAAGACCAAGTCCAGTCTTGACGATGCTCCCTCTCCTCCAAACCTAGTATCTTCTTTGACCCACTGAGTTAACACATTTTCCATTGCCAGTGTCAATAGTGTATTTCCCATGTTGTCTCTGATCCTTCCATTGACCAGTCCTCCCAACACACCTCTTTACAATTAAAATCTCCCATCATTATAGTTCGTTCACAGCCACCCAACATTTCTTCCAGACATGTTCCTGTATCACTTATCATTTCTTCATATTCCTGTACTGACCATGCATTTGTCTTAGGTGGTACGTACACCACTATGTAGTGCCTCTTTTTCCTTCATTAGTTTCTGCTCTGATCTTTAGCACTTCTGCCTTTCCCATACCTTCTTTCACTTGATCCACCTTTATATCTTTTTAACCAGCAACATCACTCCTCCTCCCATCTTACCTACTCTATTTCTTTTCCAAACATTATATTTCCTTCTCCAACCATCATCAGGTCTTCTCCTCTCTCAGTTTTGTTTCAGTAAGACCCACAATATCTGGGTTCTTGTCCCTCAAGTAATCGTTGAGTTCTAAAATCCCGATATCACTCCATTTATGTTGGAATACATTACATTCCGCTCATACGTAAGTTTCTTTAGTCCTTTCTTGCTGTACTTTTCTGGGTTATGAACCACTTCCTCAGTCTCATATCCAAGATTCTCCAGAAAACTCTTTCTTCTCCTCTTCTGTCCTCTCTTCATTTTTTTCAAAGCCTCCTTTCTCAACTCATTTAACATTTCTCTTTCCTTTTCACCGAGATCTCTTCTCAACCAAATCTTCCTTGTTGTTTCCTGCTGGGCTAGCCTCCATGACTTCTCCACCAATTCATCTACATCCTTTTGTGACTTAAGTTTGATTCTTATTGGCCTCATACCTTCTCTTGTGAACTTTCCAATTCTATGGAAGTCCTCTATTTCTTGTACTAGGTCTTTTCCCTCCTCCTGCACCACATTAATGATATTATTTATCACCTTTTTTATGTTTTTCTCTCTCTCCATTTTACTCGGTGTCTTATCCTCCTCCACACCAAATATCACCACACATCTCTTTTTGTCTACAGTTTCCTCACCAATGTCTCATTTGACTTAATAACCTTCACCACTTTCTCAGCAATCTTCTCTTCTATGATCTGTTGATCTATAATTTCAGCAAGGCCCAAAGTTTTCTCCCAGACTCTTTGATTTCCTTTTCCAGACTTGCAACTTTGTAATTTACCTCCTTTCTTTCCACTTCCTGACTTTTTTTCCATTCAGCCTGCTTCTCCATCACTTTTCCTAGAGATTCTCCACATTTTCGCAATTCACTTTAATTAGCTTAACTTCCTCTTTCAGTGCTTCATTTTCCTTCTTCATATCGGCACAGTCTTTCTTTACATTGTCATAACTCGTTTCCAGGCCCCCATACTTTTCAAACAGTTTTTCAATTTTACCTTCCAACTCCAGAATTTTCTTCACATAAGCGCTCTTCTCCATTATTCCTTGAAATCCTGTGAAGTCTGATTCATCTTTCGAGTTCACGGCCGCCATGTTGCTCAGATGTAAACAAACCAGCTGATGGCTCAAACGCAGGCTACAGTTTATATTTACCTTCCTGGACATTATTTTGCTAATCAACAGTTAACATGACTATATGGAGACGGGACAAACATTACCAGCTCCTTTCCCACCTTGGTTACTCTTAGGCAATGGTAACTGTAGAATTAGAGATGATTGCTCTGAGCTCAGCGACCACCTCCGCCATCGACGATGTCCCGTGTGTGTGTGTGTGTGTGTGTGTGTGTGTGTGTGTGTGTGTGTGTGTGTGTGTGTGTGTATTTACCTATTTGTGTATTACAGGGCCCGAGCTAAGCTCTCTGTGTCCTGTCTCCTTGTCCATTCCTGTCATATCTCTCTTCATCTGATTGACACACACGCGTCAACGACATCACTGCTCAGTTTATTCCACTTATCAATGCTACGATGCGGAAACTGTATTTTCTCACGTCATTTAGACAGATGTCTTTTATTAGTTTTTTTCCATGTCCTCGGAGATGATTACTTGTGGTCACCTTTATCAACTCTCTGTCCAGTATGTCAATCTTGTTCATCAATTTATACATAGTTATCATATCTCCTCTTGTTCTTCTCTCTTCTAATGTGGTCAACCCCAGCTTCCTCAGTCTTTCCTCATAGTCTAACTCCTTGAGTCCTGGTACCATCCTTGTTGCCAGCCTCTGTACCCTTTCTACCTTCTTTACATTTTTCTTAATATGTGGTGACCAGACACAAGCTGCATATTCTAGCTGGGGTCTTATTAAGGTACATAATATCTTTTTCATCATTCCTTCATCTAGGTAGTGGAATGCAAGGCCAATATTTTGAAGCATGATATATGTTTTCCCAAAAATCTTGTTAATGTGTTTGTCTGGTGACAAAGTGTTTTGCACGGTTACTCCTAAGTCTTTCTCCTCATTGGTCTCTTTAATTTTCTCATCACCCAGTTTGGTCTGTATCTACTTCTTCCCATTTTCATAACATGGGTCTTGTCTATATGAAATTCCATCTGCCACTCCTTACTCCACTCATATATTTTATCAAGATCTTCCTGTAACTTGTTACAATCTTCCACCTTCCTTGCTCTCCTCATAATTTTAGTATCGTCCGCAAACATGCTCATGTAACTGTCAATTCCTACTGGCATATCATTAACATAAATCAAAAACATGATGGGACCAAGCACTGACCCTTGTGGAACTCCACTGGTTACCTTCTTCCACTCGGACTTCCTTCCTCTCACCACTGTTCTCATTTCTCTTCACACTAAGTAATTTTCCATCCATTTTCCTAGTTTATCATTTACTCCTCCAATCTTCTTTTGTTTCCACATCAGTCTATTGTGTGGTACTTTATCAAAGGCCTTTCTCAAGTCCAGGTAGATAGCATCCACCCATCCCTCTCTATGTTGTAGTATTTCAGTCACTCTTGAATAAAAACATAATAAATTGGATATGCACGATCTTCCTTTTCTGAAACCAAACTGTCTTTCACTCAGGATGTTTTCACTCTCTAGATGCTCACTCCACTTAGCTTTAATTACTTCTTCACATACCTTGCACAATATACTAGTCCTTTTCCATCTCTTATTTTTCCTTGAATAGCTCTTTATTCGCTATCGTTAACAAATAGATCTCTTTTTTTGAACGAATCATTCTCGGCTATAACTCTATCCAGTTTTTCTTCTATGGACAAAATGTTTAGGAACTTACTTTCCAGTGCCTGGATTCTTGCATCCATATCTAATTTCTCCAGTCCTCTTGGAGTAGTTACAAAACCTTCAAAATCCTTGGGTTGCCTAGGAGTAGCCGCCTTGTTTGTTATCGTCAGCTGATTACGGTCAAAACAATCACCGCCCACACACTCCTCTCAGGGACCACTCTCCATATCCCTCACTTTCAACACTATGCGACAGTAGGACATCAACAGGACACTAACTCAGAGGTACCCGGGCCCTGTAACACCATAGGTACGAGGGGAAGTCAAAAAGTTCTCCAATTTGAGTATTTATTTCAAAGGAATGAAAGTTACAGCCACATCATTTTTCGATGTAATTACCCTTGACTTGAATACACTTGCTCCACTTGTCTCGAAGACTCTGGATTCCTGCTAGCCAGAAGGACTTCAACTGCTCCTCCAACCACGTCGTCACAGCCTCCTTTACCTCATCATCATCGTGGAACCTCCGCCCCCGCAACGAGGACTTGAGCTGGCGGAACAGAAAGTAGTCACTGGGGCCAGGTCAGGACTGTAGGGTGGATGATTTAGCTGCTCAAAGCCGCAGTCCCTCAGAGCAGCCTGGGCACGCCGGGCCTTATGGACCGGAGCGTTGTCGTGGAGAAGAAGGACACCACGGGTCAACTTGCCCCTTCTCTTCTGACGGATAGAGTCCCTCAAGTGACCGAGTACTCCGGCGTAGTACTCCCTGTGATCGTAGATCCGCTGGCAGGAAGTCCACCAGCAGCACTCCCTCGGCGTCCCAGAAGATGGTGGCCATGATCTTGCCAGCTGATGGGTCCGAAATTTGAGTGGTGTAGGGGATCCCTTGTGTTTCCAAGTCATGCTCTCGAGCTTTGTCTCCGGTCCCAGTGGTGAACCCACGTTTCATCACCTGTCATGACCCTCGACTCAAATCCCGCTGGGTCTGCATTGTACAGAGTCAGTAGCTCCTCCGAACTTGTGCGGCGCTGAAGGCGATCATGCGGAGAAAGTTTTCGGGGCACCCAACGAGCAGAAACTTTGCTCATGCCCAGGTGATGATGAATAATGGTACAACGCTTCCATGAGAAATTCCAGTCTCCAACGAAATTTCTTCCACCTTCACTCGCCGATTTTCCATGATCATTGCCTCTACACGATCAACCATGTCTTCAGAGGTCGCCTCGGAGGGGCGTCCCACACGGGGGTCATCTTCAAGAGACTCACGGCCATGACGAAATTCCTTGTGCCAGCGGGTGACTGTTGCATACGAAGGGCAGTGTCGTTGTACACCGCAACCAGCCTGTCGTAGATCTCCTTTGCGTTCTTCCCCTCTTTTGTCAAGAACTTGATCACTGCACGGTATTCGATCTTGTCCATTGTTGACGTCTACTGCCATCTGCATCCACTGGTCACTCCCTTAAGACTGAGCAGGGAGCAAAGGAGCGGAGCGGTTCTGTTTGTGAACTTGTCAGAACCTAACCTAACCAGACACAACAGGACACGAGTGGGTGAGCTAAATAACATACCGAATTGCAGAACTTTCTGACCGCCCCTCGTATTTTCACTTCCCATCCGCAGCCGGAGACGAGCCGTCCTCTCTCAGCGACAGTGAATGTGTGTGTGTGTGTGTGTGTGTGTGTGTGAATTATCACAAAAATGTAGAGGAAAATAGAAGGAGCTTAGTATGTAGCCATAACATATGATAAAGTAAGGTGTGCATTTCTATCTTTCAGCATTATCCTTTGATGAGGAGTTACCAGGGAATATTACCAAGCCCTTCCTGCTGCAGAAGCATGCCAAGGTGAGGGAGGCAGCCCTGGAGGACACACACAGCAAGGTGAGGGCAACACACAGGATATGGTTTGCCATTCGTTCTGAGGCAATGCTGTGCTGCACACCAGTAGTTGGTTTTGTTTCTCCTTTTCCTGTTGTTATGATTCTCTCTCTCTCTCTCTCTCTCTCTCTCTCTCTCTCTCTCTCTCTCTCTCTCTCTCTCTCTCTCTCTCTCTCTCTCTCTCTCTCTCTCTCTCTCTCTCTCTCTCTCTCTCTCTCTCTCTCTGGTACAATATTTTTTAATGCCAGGAACATTGTAATGTACACAAGGTGACACTTGCGTTGTTTGCAGATTTACTTGGATTCAAAAATAATGAAATACTTGGATAAACTTGGGCTTCAAGTGGAAAGGGTGACGGATAAAATATCTTCCTCAGGAAGAAAGAAAAAGAAGGCAAAACAGAAGAAAGGTTGGTGTGTGTTTTTTTTTTTGTGCAAGAGGGCAAAAAAGGATTAAAAAGACCCACTTTTAACTGCAAGTTCCCTAAAAGAAAGACAGAAAAATGTCTTGAAACCTCCTTAATAAAAGAAATCAAGTCATAGGAAGATGGAAGTACAGAAGCAGGCAGGGAGTTCCAGAGTTTACCAGAGAATGATTGAGAGTAATGGGTAACTCTTGTATTAGAGAGTTAGACAGAATAGGGGTGAGAGAAAGAAGAAAGCCTTGTGCAGCGAGGCTGCAGGAGGAGGGGAGGCATGCAGTTACCAAGATCAGTAGAGCAGTTAGCATGAAAATAGCATTTAAAGTTTGCTTGTCTGCCTGAGGTTCTCATCACAGTTTTTGTGAAATACTAATTTATTGATTATGATTGTTTATGATTGTTTCTGCTTCCATGTTCAAGATTAACAGTGAAATTTTCTGACAGTGTATGTGGCGAGACAGTCCAGCAGGGCTAGGCATGGCAGCAGCAGCAGATTGCCGTCAGTAAAGCCTTCAAAGAGGAGAGGCCTTGTCAAGTCCACTTTTAGCATGGTGGCGGACCACAGAGACACAAGGAGTGTCCATGAGAGGATAAGTATGCAGGTGGATGAATCATCAAGCCAGTCCGTCATAGGTGGTGGTCCTTCAGGTTTGGTGCACAAACCACAGCGCTTGTTCAGTAATATCGACATTGCCTGGCAACTTAAGAGCTATGACCAGCAACCTGCTCACTCACAGAGGTACACAAGCAATGCATTAATGACATACCATCAGCCAGATCAGTATCAGTTTAATCTTACTCGTAATGAGTTTTGGGGAGATTACTCTGTGAACATGTTTCCATGGAGCCAATAGGGTTAGGGAAGCTGCACTGGCCACTGACAATGCTAGCTGACTGGTTTTCTCCAAGAGATGCTAAGCTGGACTCAAGTAGTACATGCTCAGTTTGTGGCAGTTCATTTATTTCATCAGTCTTTGTAGTATATAGATGGTTAAGTAACAAAGTTTTATGTTTATAGTAGAATGATTCTTAATTTGACCTCAGATATCCAAAGACACTACATGAGAAGTTTTCAAGACGAGATTGAAGTAAGTAATAAGAAATGAATGATCTTGAATTCCACTTGCATAATTCACAGATGATTTCTGTACTGTCTTTAACCTGTGTGGCCTCTACTGTCCACCAGGCAGCAGCCAATTGCTATGTAGGAAATTAGTATTTATAAAAATCTGGTTCTGGATAAAGTAACCTACTCTGAGTGCCTCCTGTCTGAATTTGTCTGATGCTCCTAAGTTAGACACAACAGCGTAGGAATGTGGCAGTAGACGTCACTATTGGCAACATGTAATTGGCTGCTGCCTTGTGAGTAAGAGAGGATGCAGAAATAACAATTGATAACCAGTAGTAAATCCCAGTTGTTTAAATTTTCATATAATGTGAATTAAACTGTTAAGAAAACTGTTTATTTAGTAGTGCCTGGCAACAATTGTATTGGTTATCCTCACCACACCTGTCTCAGAGCTGCATGCTTATGTATTCCGATTGACATGTTTGTTTGCCTTTTGTTAAAGACAGACTTGGTTCATTGGTTATATAATTGCACTATAGCATAGAGAGACTCCTTTGCAATGTAGTGATTTGTTTTAGTAGTAGTTAAAAGACCGTGAGAAATAATGATTGTAATAAACATTTTTGGGGTATTATGTCATTGAATCGGTCAAATTTTGATGATTTGATCTTGTTGCATTTATTGCATGGTCCAATGGTGCCAAGTTGAATGGTATATCATGAGTAAGAGATTGGTTATGGTGTGGAGAGTGCATCAACAGTGCTGAGACAATTGTTAGCGAGAAGATATTAGGTGCATGAGCAAAGGATGCTATTACACAGAGACGCTGTTACAATGCTGCCAAGGCACTGCAGCACACCTTGCTTGAACAGTCCTCTAGTCTTGCCCATGGGTCTTGGTTAAGTGGGATTTTGCAGTACCATCTCTTGTCTATTCTTTCATTGATTTCAACTCAAATCTAAGATATTTCTATAACTTGTTACCAGTTGGCCATCTCCTATATAACCATAGATGCTTGTCTTCTGCAATACTCAATTCCATAATGTTGGACACATGAAGAATGCTAGATTATAAATGTTTTGTTTTTGAGTAGTGCAAGTTCAAAAGATTTTCAGCCTTTATAAGTTACTATTCTGTCAATAGAAAGAAATATTGATCTGTAGAGAGTTTTCTTGAATATGGTAGTATGATTTTTATTAAGGAAGAAAGGGAAGGTAACATGTTTGTGAAAGACAAGAACGGCTTTGCACCTAGAGGAGAAACACACTCGGTGCCTTGCCTCTATTGCCTCACACCAGCAGCCTCCATTAATTAAAAAGCTTAGTACTACTACCCTTCTTTTTAACCTTTCAAAAATCTGAAGCACACTTTGTTGACAACTTGTTTTAGATCTCTAGAAATATTGACAGTTGCAGCAATTACTATATACTTGTTTAGTCAAATCGCTGAACAAGACAAATGAAACAGGGAGGAAAATTAAAATTAGTGAGGCTAACATGTACAAAGCAGGAGACAGACCAATCAGTGACAAGTTTGTACATTTGTATAAATCACATTGTGTAACATTACACAATTATGTAATTTTCTTTACATTGAGGATGGCATGGGCACAATATGCTCCACACTATACTCTCTACTCTACCCTTGCCATTCTTGTCACTCTGGAGGGAACTGATAGTCAGGTATTTGGCCTGAGAAGTCACCACTTGAGCTGTAATCAATTTATTATGTCTTGAACAATGTAAAAGGTTAATATACACTTACCTAAGAACTACATTAGTGCTCTATGAATTATATATACTTGTTTACAAATGAAAGGAATAAGTTGCAGGGTGAGTCCTGAACATTTGCATTGCAATGAAAATGTATTTATCCACATCTCAAATCATAGTGTAAGACCTTACACTAATGCATTACTGTGACCTGAATTGCCTCCTCCAGTCACATACCAATGAGAATCATCTGTGTGAGAAATTTTACCTGCAGGAAAATGAACAGGATGCATTTAAGTCCAGTCCTGACAGCTCTAGATGCCAGGTTTTTACTCTCAACCTAGCAAAGTGATTGTGGCACCTGTAACAAAACTGCACATTAATCTCCATCAAAACCAGCTTTATCAAAATTGCCCAGTTGAATTTACATTTAGCAGATTTTTTTTTTTTTTTTTTTTTTTTTTTTATTCCCCATCAATTTCCTTCTCATTTATTACATTCATCACTTATTTACACTAGAAAAATCCAATGCACGAATATTGGATATTATAATGTGCTTAGCATTGTAGAATGCCACAAACAACATTGTAAAATGACTGACCTTGCTAAATGTGAGTGTATACTAGAGACAAGTCATTGGGACTAACAGGCTGCCAGAGTTTACAAAAATTAAAGGCCTGATGACATGAAAGCCTACACTGTTATACAAGGCTGGAAAAAGAAAAAAATGAAAGGGAGAAGATGGCTAGAAAGCAACACTGAAATATAGGATGGACAGGGTGAGTAAGACTGAGCCACAAGTTTGTTGCAGCAATCAGTGTACACAATATACACATTATGTATGCTGTATTGACACCATAGGGACTATTTCTTTATGTGGCAAATGGAGGAGGGTCATAAGCACCTTCTTGGAGAGGCAGTTGTGAGTCTCCTTTTACCACAAAAAGAATTTATTTTGGCCGCCTGACATTAAGACTTCTGCACGTACTGTCCATACAACACGGCATAAAAAGAAATGCTATACCATCATGAATGTTTAATGTTTAGCACATTCAGGAAATCGTAGGTTTGAAATGAACAGGTTTGAAAACTTTATCACAGTAGTAACAAATAAGGCACTTAAGCCAAGGCTGGAAAAGGATCACAATGTTAAGCCTCTCGGAAGCTTTACCCTACAAAAATAATCAATATACTACTAGTACTACTCAAACTTCTAGGGTCTCTGGTGTCTGACCTGCCTGAGACACAGGCTCACAAGAGGAAATGGTTAACTACCTCATCATTATATAAATGGTTTTACTTCAAAATAATCACTTTGCATATTTTTGTATAATATTAGATCATTTTATAACTTGTTTGTATACTGCAGTACAATTTGTTATGGTTTGAGCTATTGTGACATGCAGCAAAAAAAAATTCAGACTCTTGGACTAATTATAAGGATTTCCTTGACGACCCACCACCCACCCCTTTCTATTTTTATATTTTTTTAGAAAACCACACAACCTACTGGCTGACTTGAATCGGGTCATACTGCTAACAATGTGACCAAGGCATATAAAGGTTCCCTTGAGGCTAAAGCTCTGAGCTACTTCCAAGCCACACAAGAAAACACTAGCCTACAACACTATATGCTGCCATCATTCACTTACAAGCAACAGCACTTACAGCAAGCCTGTCTGTCTGCTGTTGGGTGTCTGCTTAGTTTATTCAGTTACGAGTACAGCAGGATAACGCTTTTCAGAAATTTTGCCTGGACAGTCCATACTTTGTCATCCTTTAAAGGTGTCCGTCCAAACTGCTAAACATTTTTTAATGTGTACTGAGCATGGTATAATGCTATATGTGCAAAGGCTTAAAAGTCTAAAAGATCTTCTTCTTCTTCTTCTTCTCTCACTTTTCCTTTATCTATATGGGGTTGCGGTTCCTTATCAGCCTTTTCCACTCTGTTGTCTAATGCTTTCTCTCCACTGAGGTCCTTCTCTCTCAAGTCATCCCGTATACAGTCATCCCATCTTCTTGGTCTTCCTCTTCCTCTTGCTCCTTCCACCTGTAACTCCATCATTCTTCTACCAATCCATTCTTCATCTCTCCTCTTACAATGTCCGTACCACTGAAGCCTTCTTTCTTGCATCTTCTTTCCCACTTGCGTCACCTTAGCTGTCCCTCTAATTCTCTCGTTCCTGATCGTATCCCTCCTTGTCACACCCAGCATCCATCTCACCATTCTCATCTCTGCCACTTCTATCTTTCTTTCCTGTGCTTTCTCAATTGGCCAAGTCTCCGAGCCATATATCATTGCTGGTCTTACCACTGTACGATACATCATGCCTTTCACTCTTGCACTGACTTTTTTGTCACATCAGTCCAGAGCATTTTCTCCAATTTTTCCATCCTGCTTGTATCCTCCCATTTATTTCTCTATCCAGTTCACCATCTTGCGACTGATTTGAGCCCAAGTACCTGAAAACCTCCACCTTCTTTAAACTTTCCTGTGCCAAGTACAATTGGTTGCCATCAATTTGTAGTCCCATCTGCATGTATTCTGTTTTGTCCTGACTTATCTTTAGTCCTCTACTTTCCAATGCGTCCCTCCACCTGTTCAATTTCTCCTCCACTTCCTCTCTGGTCTCCGCCACCAAGACTATGTCGTCGGCAAATAACATAGTCCATGGGGCCGCCTCCAGTACATCCCTCACTATCTCATCCATGACCAGATTGAAGAGGTATGGACTCAATGCTGACCCCTGATGTAGCCCAACTGTCACTGGGAACTTGTCCATCACCATGACCGCTGTCCTCACTTGTGTGTATACACCTCTGTACATATCCTGGCACTCCCTTCTGCATGCACCTCCACACTTCCTCCCTTGGTACTCGATCATATGCCTTTTCCAAGTTAATAAAAACCAGATGTAATCCCTTCTGTTTCTCTCTGTACTTCTCCATTAGCTATCTCAACGCAAAGATGGCATCTGTTGCACTTCTTCCTGACATAAACCCAAACTGGGCTTCTGTTATTTCTGTACATTCCCTCAGTCTTCTGTCCATTGCTGTTTCATTTACCTTCATTGTATGACTCATAAGCTTTATCCCTCTATACTTTCCACAATCCTGGATATCCCCTTTCTCTTTGTAAATTGGTACCAGGGTACTTTCTCTCCATTCATTTGGCAGTCTTTCACTATCAAATGCTTGGCAAATGATCTCATACACAATCGCCCAGTGCTTTTCAAGCCTCAACAAGTATCTCATCTAGTCCAGTTGCTTTCCCATTTTTCATTCTTCTAATTGCTTCCTTCATCCCGCTTAAAAGTCTAAAAGATAAAACTTGGAAAAAGTTGAGAAAGCAACGAAACAGAAGTTAATAGGAAGCAGTATAAAGAGGCATGTAACGAATATATTAGAATAAGAAGGGAGTAGGAGAGGAATTTTGAAAAGGATGTAGTGAAGAGACATGAAAAGGAACCTAAGCTTTTTAATAAGTATATAAATGGAAAAATGACAGAGGCCATCACTAATTTAATTAAAGGAAATAGGACTTATGAAACAACAAGAAATGAGTGAACCTATTTATAAGAGCTTTAAATCAGCATTTAATGAAGAGGGAGATTTCATAGAACCAAACAACCAAGCAACACAAGATGGATTAAGAAACATTAGCAAAGAATCATTAAACTTCTAGAAAAGGTGGATATGAGGAAGGTAATGGGGCCAGATTGAGTGTCAGAGTGGACACAGAGAATGTAGAGAACAACTGGTGAAACCCATCTGGGATATGATCAACAGCTCTCTGATGGAAGGGAAGATACCAAGGGAGTGGAAAAGAGCAAATATAGTCCTAGTATACAAAGGAGGAAAAAAGACTAAGCCACTAAATCATAGACCAGTGTCACTAACTAGTGTTGTGGAAAGATTTGTGAAGTTGTAATTAAATTTAGAAAAATGGTTAGAATAGTTGGAGGAAAATGAAATAATAAATAACTGCCAATTTGGTTTCAGAAAAGGAAGATCATGCATTACAAATTTACTAAGCTTTTGTAAAAGAGTAATAGATGAAGTACAAGGGACATATGGGTGGGTTGATATAGTATATTTGGACATTAAAAAAGCCTTCAATAGAGTACCACATAGAAAACTCCTATGGAAAATAGAGCACATTGGAGGAATAAAGGGAAATACAGTAAACCCCCAATTATCCGAAATACCATTTTTAGACATAAAATGTATTTTTTCACTTACCTGCTTCTTATATATTAGCATTTACAATGCTCTCTATTACCCAGCCGTCTATTCCACATTCAAAACTTTCGTCGTATTCCACCCTGGTAACCCCTGGCAACTTACGGCAACACTGTCTCCCTCAGCCAGCCACATCATTCTTGAAGCATTGGCAAGTAGTGGGCAGGATGGGTGGGTATGTATATAAGAAGCAGGTAAGTGAAAAAATACATTGTATGTCTAAAAATGGTATTTGTTTCACATACAACCTGCTTCTTATATATTAGCAGATTTCCACATTATAGGAGGTGGGTCATGCCATAAGGGTGGAATACGCCGATGGGTGAAAGGGTCCACAATAAGACACTCTGGTCTCACCTATGAGGGGTTGGAGACTGGAGAGTGAGAAGGAGACCATGGCCAGGCTGTGGTTGGAACTTCTGGTCTCCTTTCTAAGTCTTGGAAGAGTCCATTAGTGAGGTAGTGGTCCCACCAAATCCCCAGCAGCGACTACTGGGCCAAGGGCAGAGACATCTCCTTCCTGCCGTTGGATGTCACGGAGATAGTAGTCCACAAAGACTGAGTGGGTCTTCCAACAGACTGCTTCCAAGATGGATGCCACAGAACTGTTCTTCCAGAGAAGCATGGCTGTGGCAATTCCTCTTATATCATGTGCCCGTACCTTGAACAAGGGGCTGAGTTTCACGGGAAAAGACTCATGGGCCGTCTTGATTGTATCTCGGAGGAAGAAAGGGATAGCTGCTTTAGATATTCGCCAAGCAGGGTCTCGCAAAGACACAAAGAGATTCCGAGGCCGGGAAGTGGAAGCTGTTGCGGCAAGGTAGCGTTGTACAGCTTGCACTGGACATAGGAGACGTTCCTCATTCTCTCTTCCCACCACTGAAGAGAGACTTTGAAGAGGGAACTTTCTAGGAATGGGATTTAGAGGTGTTTCTGTCTTAGCTATGAATTCAGAAAGATAAGACAGGATAAGATCCTCTCTTGAGGCTATGACCTGAGAAAGGGCATGAAGTTCTCCAACCCTCTTAGCCGTAGCCAGGGCCACCAAAAAGAGGATCTTCTTAGTCAGATCCCGTAATGAGGCTTGGTGTTGGCTCAAATGGAGGAGACATGTCAGAGCCTTAAGGACCACATCTACGTTCCATGAAGGAGCCTTACAAGGTGGGCGTTGGACTTGTCTTGAACAAGTCTTTATGACCTCGCGGAGAACTGGGTCGGTAGAAAGATCAAAGCCTTTAAGGGCAAACAACCCAATTTAGAATGGCCTTGTAATCTTTAATGGCAGTGACTGACATTCTGCAATCCTGTCTAAGAAAGACCAAAAAATCTGCAGTCTTCTGGCTGGTGGGATTAGAGACTGTGTGACCTTTTCTCTTGCACCACTCCTGAAACATTTTCCACTTATATTGGTAATTCATAATAGTGGAAGGTCTTTTAGATTTTGCCAGGAAATCCGTAACTCGGGAGGAATAGCCCCTGTGACGGAAGATTCGCTTGACAGTTTCCACACGGTTAGCTGTAGCATAGGGAGAGCTTGATGGAAATTGCGAACATGAGGCTGGCGAAGTAGATCTCTGCGCTGCGGGAGGCGCCGGGGAGTGTCTACTGAGGCCTGTATGAGGTCTGGGAACCATTCTCTCTGTGGCCAAAACAGAGCAATCAGGATAAGGTTTGTTTGATGTGCCATTCTCAGCTTGTTGAGCACCTTCCTGATCAACGGGAATGGTGGGAAGGCATAAAGATCTTGATGATCCCAATTGTACAGAAAAGATCTGTAGCTAATGCCATTGGATCCCAAAACGGGGAGATGAAGTTTGGTAGCCTGAAGTAGAGCCTTGTTGGAAACAGATCCACCGTGGGATAACTCCAAAGCCTCCACAGGAGATTGCAAACCTCCTGGTGTAGTGTCCACTCTGTGGAGATGATCTGATCCTGTCTGCTGAGGCAATTCACTAAGACGTTTGCCGAGCCCTTCACGAAATGGGCGAGGATCCGGACAGCATGATCCTCCGCCCACTGTAGGATTGCTTGAGCCTCGGCATTGAGGCTTCCTGAATGAGTTCTGCCTTCTTTTGCCAGATATGACAGGGCCGTGGCATTGTTGGAGAACACTGCCACAGTCTGTCCTCGGACATGTTCCTTGAAATGCAGAAGGCCGAGATGTATAGCTTTGAGTTCTAGAAGGTTGATGTGTAGGGAGAGTGGGCCACAGACCGCTCACTGAATCGTGTAGAATCAACGCTCCCCAGCCGACAGTGGAAGCATCTGTGTACAGATAAATGTCTGGGGAAGCTAACTAAAGGGACCGTCCCACCCGAAGATTGTGGTCCAGTCCACCACTGAAGATCATCCAGGATTTCGAAGTCCCAAGGAACTGATAGGTCATCTCCGTTGGACTGTCAATCCTAGAATTGGGAAAGGCGAAATTGAAGGCTGCGCATCCTCCGTCTTGCCCCAGGAACTAGATGCAGCAGAGAGGACATGTGGCCTAAGAGGGCTAACCAAGCCTTTGCTGAAGGGGACTGAACACTTAGGAAAGTCCTGATTTGATGTTGTAGATTCTCTAGGCGTTGTTGTGTCGGGAAAACCTTCAAAAGAGCAGAGCGAATCTCCATCCCCAAATAAATCCTTGTCTGGGAGGGTGTAAGCGATGACTTTTCCCAGTTTACCTGGATTCCCAGCAATGCACACAGACGTAGAAGGTATCTGGTTGCCTTTAGTGCCGTCTGTTCCGAGTGAGCTAACAGTAGCCAGTCATCTAAGTAACGGAGGAGGCGAAGTCCCTGTTGATGTGGAGCCGCTGAAACTGGACCCATCATCCTGGTAAGAACTTGAGGCGCCGTGGAGAGGCCAAAGCAAAGAACCCTGAACTGGAAGTGACGCCCTCTCCATATAAAGCGAAGATATTTGCGGCTGTCTGGATGGACTGGGATCTGAAAATAAGCATCCCAGAGATCAATGGCAGTCATCTAGTTGTGTCTGTGGATGGCGGACATAACCGTCCTCACTGTTTTCCATCCTGAAGGGAGTGGTAGTCACATAACGATTCAGCATGGATAAATCAAGGATTGGGCAAAAGCCTCCTGTATTCTTGGGCATCACAAATAGGTGACTGTAAAAACCTGGTTTTGCAGACGTCTCCTCTATTGCTCCCTTTGTCAACAGACGTTGGACCTCGGATTCTAGTGCCTTGCCCTTCTTGGAACCCGGGGGGGTAAGAATGAAACCCCAAAGGTGCCGAGGTGACTGGTGGAAGAGATGTGAAAGAGATCTTGTAACCTTCGCGAAGGAGAGGACCCATACCTCTGCGCCAATTGCCATCCAACTGTCTAGATTCTTGGCCAGGCAACCTCCTACTGGAATCTGGGAAGGCGGCCAATCTACTTCCGAAAAAACTTCCCCATCTTCTTAGGGTGAGAAGCAGAAGGAAGACTAGAGGAAAACCTCTGATGTTGCGGTGCTCTTGAACGAGAGGCCGGGTCTATGCGCCGTGTGGAAAGCGAAGTCCGGTGAGAAGTATCACCAGTGGGCGCCGGGCGAGAACCATGATTCACCAGTGGGGTGCCAATAGCTGGCCTTGGCTTAATCAGTGCCCGAGCTGCTGCTTGCTGGAAAGAAATTAAAGCAGCCTTATCTGCCACCCGAAGAGCTTCTTTAACCCATTCAAGGTGCAAATAGTTTTTTGGGTCATGTCTGTGAGCCGCAAAAATGGCTGAAAAATCAAAGTTTGTAAAAATGAAAAAAAAAAAAATTCTCATGCATAAGGGTGTTACGCATCTACTGTAAGTAATTTAGGTCTCTACTCACACTGGAAAGTGGTGCAATAATGATGGGAAGTTGGCTTTTTGGTTGTACGTTGTGCGCTGTTGAGTATTGTCATCATAGAGGATGGTTATTTTCCGCCGCAACTTGTGCAGGTGTTCTCACTAAATTGCACAGAATTTTCCGCCCGATTTGAACTGCAGTTGCTCAGAACTGCTCCAGAATGTGCTAGGATAATTATTTTTCACACCTGTGTATACATTATGCCCACACAAATAATATAAAGTACGTTTTCAGAGTGTTTTCTTGATGTACATACTATTATTATCAAGGTCAACATAAAATACTGGCTTTCTTCGCAATAGAACACAACAAAATGAGTTTTTTTTTTTTTTTTTTGGAAAACAAGAAATAAAATGACTGCAGTTTTCACTAAATGTACCAAAATCAACATGCAAAATACTTATTAGTTTCACGAACAATCAGATCTATGACAACAGCATCCACAAATAGCTTGAAAAAATCTGGGATAGTGGAGTCATCTGTGATGCCACTAGTGTCAGAAACTCCACTCGATGCAATATCAAAATCATACACATTTGGAATAAAATCATCACCATCTGTCCACGTGAATGCAGGCTGTTCTGGTCGCCTGTGGCGGAGGGCAGGCAAGAGGCGTCGCCTAGCACACTGGGCATCACACGTGGGAGGAGGAGGAGGATGCAGTGGTGGTGGGCTGCGGGGCTGAGAAGAAGCATCAGATGACTCCGTGTCTGGCTCAGATTATGAGTCTTCACTTTCAGTACTAGACACATCAAGTGCTACCTCATCAATGTCTTCCTCTTCATCAGAATATTCATCTCCAGATGCTGTAATCATGGCAATAGCATCCGGTGTGGTCACAACTGTGGGCCTTCTACGCCGCACCATGGGCATAGCAGGCGGCTGGCGAGGTCGGGGGCCACGAGAGGTGGGGGGTCGAGAACTATCCATCACTCCTGACAAACATGGACTGAGGGTCCCCTACAATCCTCCTCCTTTGTTTCAGGACGCTTATCATATATAAGGTTATGTAAACAATAGGGAGAGGAGGTCATGAGCGAGGATACGCATGTCCATATATGGTAACATACGAAATACGCAATATATTACCAATAAACAAATATCTGGCATATCTGCTCTCTAACAAAGAGATTTGATCATTACTCTTGTTATTTCTGTAAATAAATGCACAAATAGCCACTAATGACGTCGTAAAATAATAATAATTGTGAAAAAGGGGCATCTGATACTCTACTGTGTGGATGCCATTGTGACTATAATTTTCTTACCACACAACTGATGGCGCGTCCCATGAGTCAAGGGAGGCTGGGAGAATGTCATCTGGCAACTAGCAGCAGCCAGGAGGCACGCGGTTTAATTCTGTGACTTGTCAAATATGGGACCACGATCATGGACAGGAGGTATTTCCCCGCAAAGCCACGATCGTGGTCCGGAGCACTGAAAGGGTTAACCTTGTTCTCATCGAAGAGGAAGGCCGAGTCAATAGCTGACTTCCTGCGGTCAACCTTGGTAGCAGTCTTAGAAACGGGGAAGGTGAGAGAGAATCGCCTCCCGTCTCATGGCCTTGACATTAGTTAGAGCGAAAGCCGAATCTTGAGCTGTATCCACCATGGCAAACGGAAATCTGTGGAACAGTTGGTCAGCTTCTGCTCCTGATCTGGATGTAAAGAGAAAACCAGTCTGTAAAAGGCACCAATAGCCCAAAACAGAAAATTCTGTGCCTCACATTGGCGTGCTAAGATACCTAAGATACCTGCATGCTGTACTACCACTTGCGGGTCTTAACCCTTAGTGGTGAGGGTGAGGGCTAAGTCTGTGTTGAGTTTGGCCGCTTTCCCAGCAAACTCGTGTCCACTGACCCCATAGATCCTCCTGTACCGGCCGGAAGGGTAGCGAGCAAGTGATGGCCGGGAGCCTTCATTAACACAACGAAGAGCTTTGGTGGCGGCCTGTAGAGAAAAGAAAAGTCCATTGGTTATGCCCTAGTAAAGCGGATGCGTTTATCCTCCACCCTCCTGACTTCCCCTGGGGGCACTGGGGGATGAGATCTTTCCGCATATCCAAGAGCCTCCGGAAAACACCGGGCAATATGCACCATGGATTGAAAGATTGGAGGGGAAACAGTCTCTCTGTTAGCCCTTGTGTCAGCTTCCTCCTCAGAAGAATCTACACTGTGATCTTCAAAGTATCCAGAAAAGGGGACTCCTGGCAACCCTGGATCTCCTGATGGACCTCGGGTTCTAGTATGCAGAGAAGATCCTGGATCCTGTAGTGATCCTGTTGCCTCAGGGTGAGGGGCAACAGAGTGAAACTGTTCATGGTGGAAAGAGGCATAGGAGGTGGCGTCTGTACCTGGCGCTCCTGTGTGCCTTGTGGACCGAGAGGGGGCGGGAGGCATGGTATGGATCGCACCCCTCTCAAGCTGTGTGGGCTTGACCGAGTCTTTAGTCAAAGCGCCCTGGTATTGCACAGCTGGAACCTCACCCAGGGTCTGTGGGCAGAGGCATTGTACTGGACACACGCCTGTTCCTGCCCTGACCCCGTCCTGAAGGAGATCCTACATGTGAAGGATCCAGATCTCCCTCATCTCAGGACGGGATCATTTGATCCTCCATGGATGATCCTTAGGGGTCCTAGAGTGTTTCTTCCCCCCATGGATCATGTGGAGGGACAGCCTGATCTAATTCTAACTCATCCCCGGGCCTTTCCTGCTCCCGGTTACCCCCCGCCGGCATGTCAGCTAGGAGTGACTTCACACACTGCCTTGCGCTGAGGCCGAGAGGGGTTTGGTAGCGGACTGCACCGCATCATGAACCGAGAGCGAGGGGGCAGCTGTAAGAGAGGTGGTATTAGGAGCTAACCTGCCCTCTACTTCCTTAGTCACCATAGCTGATACCATATCAGGGAAGGAAACATATTTACTGCCTTCCTGAAACCCAAGGAAAGCAGCAAACTCCTTAAAAAAAAACTTGACTTATCCCAAGGAGACACTTTGGATCCCGGAATCTGAGAAATCGAATCCTCTGGCCCCACTGATCCAGGCACCGAATCCCTGTCTGATCCTGAAGCCGTGGCGGCCAGGACCGTACCACGAGAATCAGAACATTTGGCAAAAGGCTCCTGAGACTGGCCTGAAGGGTTAGAGGCTTTCTTCCTAGCTTTATAGTCTCACCTCTTCTGTAAAATCTGTTGGTACTTACTGGAACTGAGCACCCGCCTGGGACTCCACTCAGCATACTCCTGACATCTGTTGTTTACATCACAGAAACCATCACGACAGACAATACATACAGAGTGTGGATTCCCAAGGACTCTCCTGCATCCAGACGAAGCACAGACTCTCCTGACAACGTGTGAGGCCGAGGAAAGAGGTGAAGAAGAGCCCAACGGTGAGCCAGTGGCATGGCAGGTTGAGTCCTGGCCGCCGCTGACACCGCAGCCACCGCTACGGACAAACTCGCCGTCGCCATAAGGAGAAGACGACGACAAGCCATCCTGAACTTCCTGATGGCCAGCCATAATGGCAAACAGGTCCTCGTAGAGGAAACCGCTGGGCAAAAAGTGTTCCAGAGCACTGTAACTGAGTCCGCACGCAAGCGCGTCTCAAGAAAGAATGATGTGGCTGGCTGAGGGAGATGGTGTTACCGTAAGTTGCCAGGGGTTACCAGGGTGGAATACGACGAAAGTTTTGAATGTGGAATAGACGGCTGGGTAATAGGGAGCATTGTAAATGCTAATGTATAAGAAGCAGGTTGTATGTGAAACAAAGCGCATTATCCGAAAAACGGGATTATCCAAAATCGATCTGGATAATGTAATTAAGATTCGTATTTTTTTTTCTATACTAAAGCTTTCTAAAACATTAAAAACAGGAAAATGAATCAAAATAATAATTACATAAGTACTATTAACACATATTAAAACCAAGATGTATTGGACTAAGAGGTGAACGCACTTCGGCATTATTGGAACCACTGACGTCACCATGTGTATTGTTTACGTCTAGTGTTGTGGTGGTGTGTTCACGTGTGGCAGATTTTATCAGCAATTGTGTACTTTTCACAGGCTTTGTATTACGATATTAATAGTTAAATGGGTAAAGCAAGAGTGTGTGCTGTATTTGGATGTACACCTGGTAAGGACAGCAACCTAAGATACCATAAATTCCCATCTAATGATAACCTTGCTAGACAGTGGATCCATAAGTGTTTCCGTTCAGACCATATTAATATTAAGTGTGCTGTGGTTTGTGAACGACATTTTAGTTCAGCCCAGATTGAATGAAATCTGAAGTACGAGCTTTTAAATTTGCCGGTTCCACGAACTGTGAGAAATTTAAAACAGGATGCAATTCCTGATCAGAATCTGCCATCACAAGGACACAGATGCCAGGGAATCGGCCATCCACCAGCATTTAAAGGTAAAAAACTGTGTATTTTGTAAGTGGTGGTGGTGTTTGTAGTAATAAGTGGTGGTGGTGGTAATACTAGGTTCTAGTAAAGTCAGTGGTGGTGGTTCTAGTCTAATACATCTTGGTTCTAGTGAAGAATGTGGTATGATAGTGTTTCTAGTAAAGTAAGTGGTATGTGCTATGCTTGTGAAACTATCACAGTAGATGCTGGTGAAGCCAATACTAAGTTGGAGGTGCAAATATTGTAAGTATGTGGTGGTAGTTTAAATTAAAACATGGTAAAGGTGGTGGCATATCCCCATATTTTCTTGCAAATCACTAAGAAACGTAAAATGCAGTTAGTGGCATTATATCTACTAAACTTAGTAACCAAGATGCTAAAAGATAATCACTCAAATAAAAGAAATATGCGGAACACCTATATTCCACAATTAAAATCTGTCCTAGTTGGTTGACATGCTGACGTCACGATTCTGGGTTTTAAAAGCCTCCCGCGCTACGTCAATGATTTCAAGACTAAAGTGCGTTCACCTCTTAGTCTAATACATCTTGATTAAAACTATCCAATGAACTTTGTTTTGTTTCTCCATGTTTGGCATTTGTAATTTGGCGAATATGCATTATGACTGATTGGCATCCCTAGTTAACTTTTTTATACTGAACCTTCGTGAAGCTCAGTCTCTGGTACTGGGCCTAAGTGAAGCTTAGGCCAAGTAAGAGGAGAAAAGAAAGATGTAACGAATCCAAGGGGGGGAGTGATGAACACACCAAGCTTAACAAAATAGACCCTTTAATTCAATAACAACTCATCACAGTCAGATAACTTCCTACCTAGCCTACCTATAAGGTGGGAGACCTATGGGGGGGGGGAAACCGTGGGTAACTCAGCTGTAGATGTGAGGGTGCGTGTGGTGGCGTCCCGAGAGGTAAAAATGGCGGCCCGTCCCTCGCGGCGTCCTGCTTCTCTCTCTCTTTGTCTCTCTGCCTGGTTGGGCCTGTTGGGCTGGAAGTGGCAGAAGGTTCCACAGGAACGGTGCTATAAACATAGTGATTATCTCATGAGTTGCTCTTATCACACCACGTGGCGTATTGCAACTCTTCCTGGAGAATGTTGGAGAGTGTACCTCGAGACCAGAGCGGGGTGATGTTCTGAGGGCGAAGCCTATCTATCTATCTATTATCGTAGAAAGAAAAAGAAATTTGAAGGGTTTGGACAGGATGAAGATAAAGGTAAGAAAATGAAAAAAAGCAAAAGATAAAAGATTGTGGGCAGACCACATTGCTATTTTCAATAATTAATTTAGATGTGATTGTACACCACACTCGCACTTATTTAGGTATTGTTACCCTACCTAAAAGGTTGCCCTTATTTTATTTATTTATTTATTTTTTTTTATTTATTTATTTATTTATTTATTTATTTCATATATTGTTATTATTAATAATATTTTTGTCATTTATTTATTCGTTTATTTATTTATCCCATTTTAATTATTTATTTTTTTTATTTTTTTATTTTTGTTTGGTAATTGTCCATTTTCCTGTACTGCATGCAGAACCCAGCTAAACACCACAGGTCCCTAACATCACGACTGCTTACAGTTTTCAAGTATGTGTGAGTAAGTTTTTTTTTTTTTTTTTTTTTTTTTTTTTTTCTCTTTCAGGTTATCTGGTTTATATATGGTTTATATACAGGTAAGTCAGGATACCCCAGGTAAGTAGAGGTAAGTATGTTTACTTATTGTGCATATTGAGCTTATTTTTATTTTCATTGATTTATCTACTTTCCTTTCTCTTTATCTATATTTCTTCATCCATTTTTTTTTTTTTTTTTTTTTTTTTTTTTTTTTTTTTTTATACTTCCACTGGCAAAACACATCTATCATAGCGTATAAACAAGGAAACAACAATAATATTAGATATAAACAAATATTCCTAGCAACAAGATGCCAGTGGTCCAAGACAGTATTTTATCCAGCAGGTGTCATCATGCCCTTACAACACTCCTTCTCTCCCCCCGCTGCCAGGTGTCATGCCGACAGAGCTGGGCGCCACCACCCCTCGCCGGGGGAAGGAGCCGCCCGCGGGAAGCCACCCTGCTTCTCACGACCGCGTATGACGTCACCCTCAACCCGGCGACTCAGGGCGCAGAGCAGGGAGAAGGTGTGTTGCACCCAACCTAGAAGGTTGCCTATGTCTTTCCCTGTTTTCTCTCTCATTACTACAACCAACACCACGTCACTAACAGGCCCTGTGTTGGGTGAGGTGTGAATTAGAGGACGAGAGGTTGCTTTATCTTGGTGAATCTCTATATTAAGTACTGGAATTCTGGTAGGTATGGTAAGTACCTTTATGTTGTTTTTGCCTGTTATTTTATTAGTATATTGGTCTTGGTTCTATTTCACATGCTCGTATGCTACTGGGATAGTCCCTGTGGTAGCGAATTATGTTATCCAGATTTTCCTTTAACTTGATATATATTGGAATTCTTAGATCTTCTAATCTTTTCCAGATATCTTTAGCCCTTTCATGTATTCTGATATTCAGTGTCTTGGTATTGGTTTGTTCATGTATCTCGATGGTGGTTCTTGTGTAAGGATAGTTTTCATTTGTAGCAAATCTTAAAGCTTTATTTTGTACCTTTTGTAGTTTGGATAACTGTACATTACTCATTGCATTCAGAGGTATCGGAGGGTAATCAAGTATTGGCAGAACTAGTGTTTTTACTAAGTGTGTTTTTATCTTTTCAGGCATGTTATATAGGCGTCGTAATTTCTTTAATGCTGCAGAAGCTCTGAGACGTCTCTCCTCAATATGTTTATAATATCCTGTATTGGATATTTTCAGCCCCAAGCACTTTCCAAAGTTTTTAAATTCTATAATATCACCGTCAATGTTTAATGGAATTGTTGTTTTTGCTCCCAGATGAAGTGGTGTAAATTTAGTTATATTAGTTTTTATCTTCCATAATTTTTCAAATTTATTAATTTTATTAATTTCTCTTTCAGTTTGGGTGTTCATCATGTTTTTCGATTTACCTTGGTATCCTACAACTTGGGTGACATCGTCAGCATACATGATGTTTATGTTCTGATTGGAGTTAGGGCTATCATTAGTATATATGGTATAGAGTGTTGGTGATAGCACACTACCTTGTGGGACTCCGCTGTTGAGTTCAAAGGTTGGACCAAGGAAATTTGATATTTTTATTGCTGCAGACCTGTCAGCGAGGAAATCACACAGGATTCTTTCTATGGGTGGGGGAAGTTGTAGTTGTAAGATTTTATATTTCAAACCCCAGTGCCATACTTTATCGAACGCTTTTGTGACGTCCCTAAGTACTATCTGACATTGTCCACCATCTGCTTTATTTTGAGAGATCTCTTCAGTGATTAATGCTAATGCATGTGTTGTACCCTATTAGCTCGAAACCCATATTGGTTAATGTTGTACATATTGTTGAATTCTAAGTAATGTTTTAATCTGTTGTTGATGACTCTTTCTAATGTTTTACCAGGGACCTCCAGCAATGAGATAGGTCTATAGTTTGTGACTTGATATGGAGTTTTTCCCTCTTTAGGAATGAGCCTTACTATGGCACTTTTCCATTTGTCTGGAAAATAGCCTGCAGAGATGGAACAATTGTAGATATGAACCAGTCTTTTTAGAGCTGCATCTGGTAGTTCTTTAAGTATTATTTTGTATATACCACTTCCCCCAGGGCGAAGCCACCACGCTCCTCACCTTATAAGGTGGCAGCCATGATGACTACACACGCAGCCATACGTCATCTCCCTCCTCCCCCTACAGGGACTCCCTATATAAGAATTCCTAGCTACACATATGAAAGGGAAGATGAGGATTTGGACTAAATAAATACCCTAATAGTGGGTAATAATCCCACTCCAGTACTGCTACTCGGTACATGGCTTTTTCCTCAGGGAAAACAAATCCTCGTCTTCTCTTTTACAACAACAAAAAAAGTAACACACACATAATCCACGTAATCGCGATACACCACCGTGAGCACGCATAACCATTTAGAGCTATATACAGTGTCCAGGGTATTGGTGGTATTACTGCCCTTCGTTTCAACATTTCACACTACAATTTCCCACTTAGTGCGAGACCTTGACGTCTCTACCGGTCCGGCAGGACCTGACCACCCAGTTGGTGTTGCGCCACCCACTTCCCATCAGTCCAGGCGTACAGGGGCGGAGTAGAGAGGCCGACGTAGTCCTCTCCAAGGCCTTATTCTGTGGGGACTGGATTCAGGAGGCCCCTCCTCCTGAACATTCCAGCCACCCCCAACAGTGGCAGTCTCCTTCCCCAGCAGTGGGTCTGATGTAGCTGCAAAAGAAGTATAGGGCAGTCACAAGATTCCAATGTCCCTAGGGATCTATACACTTAGTATTCTTCTATAAATCTCCTCACTGGCCGTCTCTCACGAGTCGGTCTGGGCTCCTTTACCTCATTGTCTTCTTCCTCCTCATCGGGAGGCACTACAATTTCTTCTATGTCTACCACGTACCCTTCATCGGTTACATATTTTCTCACTCGGTCAGCTGCTCTATGGAGTATTTTGCCATTGAACACATTTTCCACTTCATATGACACTCCATCTAAATTTACCTTTTTAACCTTATACGGTCCAATCCACTTGAGACCAAGTTTTCTATCAGCTGACGAACCAAACTGTTCCCTTTTTATCCACACCAAATCATCTACCTCGACTCTGGTCCTTCCGGCCAATGTTCGCTCTAGCTAACCACTTCCTGCTATTTGCACGGGATGATTGTCTCACTGCCTCCAAGGCTGTATTAATGTCTATTTCATCGTCCACCTGGGGCAAAGTAGTTCCCACATAGCGAGGAGCATGGCGCCGGAAGAAAAGGAAATAGGGTTGTTCGCCAGTGGTCTCGTGTGCGGCCGCATTAAGGATCTGCTGACACTGCGTGAGGCACTCGGACCACCTGTGCGGTTGTCCTTTCCCGAGAGACGCTAGCCCTGACTTCATGGTTCGATGTAACCGTTCGGTGATAGAGTTCCCACATGGATGGTATGGGGTGGAAAACACCATCTCTATCCCATGCGTACGACAGAGTTCTGTCAACAATTGTGAGCGGAACTCGCACGCATTGTCAGCTAAGAGTACCTTTGGTACCCCATAGTCTCCCAAGTAACTCTTAATAATCCTAACTACCTCCTCAGCGTGTCTGGACCGTAACTTCACCAACTTTACAAATCTTGAAAAGTGATCTATGATGGTTAATACGTACTTATAACCTCCTCTGGCTGGAGTCATTTCAGTAATATCGATGCTAATTCTTTCCAAAGGTTGATTTACAGAAGGTAATTCCTGGTATGTCTTTTGTAAAGCTGGTGTAGTTTTACATTGTTGACAAATTATACATTCTCTGATAAATTTCTTTGTCTGATCTTTGATTTGGCCAGTAAAAATATTCTTCAGCTTTTAACATGGTTTTTAGTTGTCCTAAATGTCCAGACTCTTTTTCATGGGCCAATACAATAGCTTGTTTCTTTAGTGCCTGGGGTACAACCAATAAATATAGGATGGTTCCATCTTTCTTTTGTTTGGAGTAATATAACACTCCATCGTGAACAATAAACTGATTTAAAACGACAGGGGAGTATCTGGCACGTGGTATTCTTCCTCCTTCTAAATATTCCTTCATCTCTCTCCATCTCTAAGTTATTTATTGCCTCTGCACCTGACGGGCTTACGCTCGTTATCTGGTTAACTACCGTATCATCTTCGGTTTTAACTACTGGGTCATTTTCCTTTTTAGGCATCCACTCCGCCCTTAAGCTCAGAAAATCCGCCAACTCATCCATAACGAAAGAAAAAATACCTGACAACTTGTCACAAACTAAACAAAATGAAAATTGGGTGAACAGTGGCTTTCTGTTTCACCAAAACACAACTTAAATTCTCATTATAAAAACAACGTACCTTCCTGTGGAGACAAGAAGCTAATCACACCAAAATATCAATGCATAAGAAAACAACTTATTGAAAAAAAAACATGCCAGAACATATGAGCCAAATGGGAAATGTAAAAAAAATTACCCCTAAACTGAAAAAAAAAAAAAAAAAAAAATTTGGTCTCCTCCCCTAGCTTATCCGCGCGGATAAACTAGAGGTGGGAGGGTAGCAAGGGGGACCGGCACGGCGCCAACTACCACCCAAAGGTAATTACTTGTGGGGAGTGTGGGGACCCCCGTGCTACCGCCGAACCACCAACAAAACATCATGGGGGAAGGGACGAACACCTAACTCTCACTGTTCCCCTTCCTCTTTCCTGTCGCTGTGACTCCATAATGGCCACTCGAAACATGAGGCAAAATTAAGAAAAGGAAAAAAAAAAATAAACGGAGGAGAAACACCACTTCACTACTAAACAAGGGGGATAAGCACTGATTACTCCTGTCTCTACGGAGAGTTACGTGGGTCGATGTGCCTATATAAAACACATCTAAACCGCTGCCACCATCTATACTGAACCTTCGTGAGGCTCAGTCTCTTGTACTGGGCCTAAGTGAAGCTTAGGCCGAGTAAGGGGAGCAAAGAAAGATGTAACGAATCCAAGGGGGGAGTGATGAACACACCAAGCTTAACAAAATAGACCCTTTAATTCAATAACAACTCATCACAGTCAGATAACTTCCTACCTAGCCTACCTATAAGATGGGAGACCTATGGGGAAACCGTGGGTAACTCAGCTGTAGATGAGAGGGCGTGAGGGTGCGTGTGGTGGCGTCCCGAGAGGTAAAAATGGCGGCCCGTCCCTCGCGGCGTCCTGCTTCTCTCTCTCTCTCTCTCTGCCTGGTTGGGCCTGTTGGGCTGGAAGTGGCAGAAGGTTCCACAGGAACGGTGCTGTAAACATAGTGATTATCTCATGAGTTGCTCTTATCACACCACGTGGCGTATTGCAGCTCTTCCTGGAGAATGTTGGAGAGTGTACCTCGAGACCAGAGCGGGGTGATGTTCTGAGGGCGAAGCCTTTTTTTTTTTCCATCACCCTGTATTGGGTATTAGGTCATTTTTATTTTGTTTTTTTGTGACATATTTCTTTAAAATTAGGTCTTTTATTTTATTTTACATATATACAGTTTTTTATTGGTTTATTCATTTATTTATTTTATTTATATAGTTATTTTATTTTATTTATTTTTTTTATTTATTTATTTTTTTTTTTTTTACATAAAATATCCACACACATTCTCATGCACGCTTCATTCACACAAGGATCCTATACCTATCTCAAAACTATTGTCCTTTGTCAGGGCATGGGGAGGGAG
Organism: Portunus trituberculatus; assembly: GCF_017591435.1. Taxonomy (NCBI): domain Eukaryota; kingdom Metazoa; phylum Arthropoda; class Malacostraca; order Decapoda; family Portunidae; genus Portunus; species Portunus trituberculatus. The sequence continues at coordinate 531,593 of NC_059262.1, read as the reverse complement.
GATAATCACAATCACACAGGGTGGCTACGTAGCATCACTATGTATTGCATATATACATGAAAGGAAAACATTCACACTAGATCACGCAAAATTGGAATCATACACGCTTTCATACTTTTATTTACATATATATATATATATATATATATATATATATATATATATATATATATATATATATATATATATATATATATATATATATATACAGAGTGGAGGATAAATAACATAATATATACACATAAATCACAACTCTCTGATTAAATTGGCCTCAGTCAGGTAAATCATCAGTCTATCGACCACATCCGGGTGTTCATCACCCAGGAGGGTGGTTTGCGTTAGCGGAGGCCGCGACCCCGGCAATACGCCGCCAAGGGCCGCCTCTCCTCACGATAACGCACACAGTGAAGCAGGATGTGGTCGACAGAGAGGGTGACATTACAGGTGGTGGGAAGGCGTTGGTTATGTAGGGGAGCATGTGGGTGGGAGGGTGCAGCCCATCCTGAGGCGTGCGAGGACCACCTCCTCTCGCCTTGTGGGGCGATTGGAGGAGACCCACTCGCCCAGGATGGGTTTGGTGGTGTGGAGGTGGAGGTTGTCCCAGTGACTCTGCCACAGGAGTTTTGCTGATGATTTAACAACTGAGAGACATGACTGCAGATCCCGACGGAGGTTCCACGCTCCCTCGAGCTCTGCAGCAGACCGAGCTAGCATGTCAGCCTGTTCATTCCCGCGTATATTGGAATGTCCAGGCACCCAAACCAGTGAGAAGGATTTATGACATGAATTCAGCTTATTAATGATGTTGCCCTGGATTTCATTTGTATCCGTGCGGCCGGACTCTATTGCCTGAAGGGCTGACATAGAGTCCGAAAAATGACAATTGAATTATGAATTGAATTTAAAGCATAATCTATGGCTTTGTCAATAGCAAAAATTTCAGCAGAAAAACCGATGTATGGGTAGGCAGCCGGAACCTGAGGGCACATTCACACGACCATACACTTGCACCCACACATTCACCTGTCTTGGAGCCGTCTGTGTAGAGATGTAGGGATGGAGGGAGGCCAGCGACGAGGGCTCGGAAGTGGTGTTGGAGCTCCACCTCGGTAACCACAGCCTTCTTCCCTGAAGCCAGTTGATGTTGAAGGTGGTGGTGGGAAGTTTCCATGGGGAAGGGTGGTAGCACCAGGTGGTCCGCATCGTCCAGTCTCACGCCCGTTTGCTGGCAGAGCGTGTCAGACTGACTGAGACTGGACGACAACCGCATTGTGGAGGTGGTGGTGCTGCCATATAATCTTGTTTGCTGTGTTACCGAGGGAGCTTTCCGAGCCGCTTTTATCCCATGAGATAAAAGGAGGGCGTCGCGACGTAGTTGTAGCGGTGGTGTATTGGCCTCAACCTCCATCCGCGCCACACGAGTGCAGCGCAGGGCTCCAAGACACATTCGCACACATTCATTCTGCAGTACATCCAATCTCCTCAGTGTTGGTTCCGACGCAGACCCATACACCAGTGAGCCATAGTCTAAATGAGAACGAATTAAGGACTTGTACACCATTAATAAAGATTTTCTGTCTGCTCCCCATGAAGTACCAGAAAGGTATTTGAGGACATTGATCTTTTACGACAACGAATGAGCAATTCATTAACATGAGTCTTCCAATTGAGTCTGCTATCAAAATGCAGACCCAAGAACTTGACTGAATTTTGAAACGGTATCGGTTGGCCTTGAAGAGTTATTTGCAAATCAGGTACGTTACGTCTAGTGAAAACAACACCGATACACTTAGCAACTGAAAACTTAAATCCCCATAATGAGGCCCAATGCTGGACGGAATCAAGAGCATCCTGAATCCGCCCGCTGAGAATTGTGCGTTAGGCGAGGAGTGCCATAACGCACAATCGTCGGCGTACAATGAGTATTTAAGATTCCTTGGGACGGGAGTTGTTGACAGAATATCATTAATCATTATACAAAATAAAATGGGACTAAGAACACTACCCTGCGGCACCCCGTTCTCCTGGACGAAAACGTCCGAGATTACGTTACCAGGAAGCTTGACAGAGAATGTTCTGTCCTGAAGAAAATTATAAACAAAATGGGCAAGTTACCTCTGAAGCCATGAGCGTAGAGTTTCATGAGGATGCCGTGTCGCCATGTCATGTCGAAGGCTTTGTGGATGTCTAAAAACACCCCTATCATGAATTCTTTTTGGCAAAAGCCTCTGAAATGCAATGCTCCAGGTGTGTTAGGTGATCCATCGTGCTTCGGTACTTCCGAAAGCCCGACTGCTGATCACCTAACAGACCCTTCGCTTCTAAAACAAAAAGTAGCCTTCGCTTTACCATACGTTCCATGACCTTACATAGACAGCTCGTGAGCGCAATAGGACGAAACGCACTGGGGTCCGTAAGGCGTCCAGTCTTTTGGGGATTGGGATGTGTGGGCGAAGTGCCAAGACTGAGGGAAAGTGTAGGTGGTCCATATTCTATTGTAGAGCGTTAATAATTTTGAAAGGGATTGGTGGCCGAGATGTTGTAACATGATATATGAAATATTGTCTGGACCAGGACTGGAGCCTTTACAGGATTTCAGGGCAAAGAGGAGTTCATCCAACGTAAACTCTGTGTTGTAGTCTGAGTTTACGCCTCCTGTGGCAAAGTTTGGGACAGTGAGTTCTGCAGCCTCCTTCCTTGGAAGGAAGGTAGGGTCATAATAAGTTGTGCTGCTGGCCTGATGGAATTGGTGGGTTATGGCATTTGCTATTTCTGTTTTGTTATCAATTATATTATAATTTATTTTAAGGGTGGTGATAGGAATATATGGTTTTCTGTTGTTTAAAATATTTATTGTTTGCCATACTTTGGAGAGAGAAGTGGTGCGGTTAACAGATGATATGAATTGTCTGAATGAGTCTTTCTTTGCATTACGGATGACTTTCCTTGCCTGAGCCCTTGCCTTTTTATAGGCTATGAAATTTGCTTGACTGGGCTGCTGGCTGAAGTACCTGTATCGTCTATTGCGCTCACGAAGTGCTTGTCGGCAACTGGATTGACATGCGACTTCAGGGGAAATAACTGCTGGGGAAATGAGGCGGCTGACCGGTGCGTAGGGGGAGGATGACGACGATAAAGATGTCAGACCGTCAGGGGCGCTAGCGGATGATGGCGGCGAAGCCACCACGCTCCTCACCGTATAAGGTGGCAGCCATGATGACTGCGCACTCAGCCATACGTCATCTCCCTTCTCCCCCTACAGGGACTCCCTATATAAGAATTCCTAGCTACACATATGAAAGGGAAGATGAGGATTTGGACTAAATAAATACCCTAATAGTGGGTAATAATCCCACTCCAGTACTGCTACTCGGTACATTTTTTTGCTTACTCATGGTGAAAGGATTCATTCGGTTCGTGTAATTCTGTCGCTTCGGTTTGGCTTCTGTAATTCGGTTTTGCATATTTGGGCATGGTCGGTAATTTGTCTTTGGTTCTTCATTTGATGTAAGGTGTATCAATACTAAGCACCCTTTTTTGCTTTCCTTCTGTCCTTTAATTTGTTAGCCTAATTATTCATTATAGCTTGCCAAGGGGAACACTCTTAAACTAAAGACTTTTCATTACCGGGAAAAAAAAAAACTTTATGGAAGGTGAGGTATATTCTGATCTGATTTAATTTTCTTTTCTAATAACATTTAAAATAACATTTTAAATTAATAAGAACAATTAAAATAAATGCGTTTTAATCGTACTTTGTTTAGTGTAATGTGCGTTTGTTTCCTTTCATTGTTTATAATCAGCAGTTGCCAGTCTTGCCACTGTGTTTACAGTCGCCAGCCGCATTCTATAACCTGTGTTTTCGCCTTGCGTCTTTCATCATCTCCATGCCTAAGGTGCCCAAAGAAACCTGGAAAGGGAAGAAAGTCGTCCTTACCATACAGCAGAAGCTGGAGATATTGGACAAGCTAACAATCAAGAACATCTCCCAGCTGTCTCACATCACAAGAATGATTTTTTTATCTTAAAAAAATTAGTATTTTTTTTAGGTTAGAAATCATAAATCTGGATTATCTGAAAAATCGGCTTTTCCGAAAGAGGCTTTCCCCCTTTCATTACGGATAAATAATGACAATGATAATCACCCCATCTAGTTGGAGCAGAGTCACTAGTGACATACCACAAGATTCAGTGCTGGCACCAATTATGTTTCATGTATATATTAACAATATGCAAGAGGGTCTGAGTAGCTACATAAATTTGTTTGCACACCTCCACACATCTCTGTGGGAAACTATATTTCTTCACATCTTTCAAGCATATTGAAAAATATTAACAAGATCTGGAAGTGGAGCCTAGAATTGGAAATTAGAATTTGATACCAGGAAATGGCATGTAATGGAAATAGGTAAAAGTAATAGAAGACCTACATGGGAATAGAAGATGGGAGAAGAGATTATAAAGAAAAAGTGAAGAGAAAGACCTGGGAGTAGTTATACAAGACACCGTGACTCTAGAGAGACACAAATGGGCTATTTGCTTCAACATGCAGAACACTAACTAACATCAGGGTAGCATTTCACTACATAGACAAGAATATGATGAAAAAGATCATAACCACTATGAGTAGACCTAGACTAGAATATGCAGCAGCATAAGGACATAAAAAAGATAGAAGAATCCAAAGGACTGCTACAAAGATGTTGCCAGAAATAAAGGATCTTCCTTATGAAGAAAGACTGAAGGAAATGGAACTACCATCTTTAAGGAATCCTATCATTTTGTTTGACATATTTTCATCTCTTTCTTTTAACTGTTCTCGAAATACTTCCTGAAATGTTTCCTTGTCTTTCTTATCTTGGATTCTCCATGCCTGTACTTCTTTTTTTAATCACGTCCTGTACTCTTTCCTTTTCTTTGTTAACTAGATTTTTCAGCTTCTCTTTTTCTTTCTCGGCTTTACCGAGTCCTTCCATCAATTTTTTTGTAGTTAGCTACTTCCTTTTTTAATTCATTTTCTGCCCTTAGCCTAGTTTCGTTTTCTTTCACTCTTTTTATCCTTTCTTTCAATTTCTGGAGCTCCTTTTCCTGTTTTTCATTCTCTTTCATTCTCATACTCTCCTTTATCCATTTATCTAATTTACGTTCAATAGTCAACACTCTTAAATAGTGAAGTGTGTGTGTGTGTGTTTCACTGTTTGATCTGCTGCAGTCTCTGACGAGACAGCCAGACGTTACCCTACGGAACGAGCTCAGAGCTCATTATTTCTGATCTTCGGATAGGCCTGAGACCAGGCACACACCACACACCGGGACAACAAGGTCACAACTCCTCGATGTACCTACTCACTGCTAGGTGAACATGGGCTACACGTGAAAGGAGACACACCCAAATATCTCCACCCGGCCGGGGAATCGAACCCCGGTCCTCTGGTTTGTGAAGCCAGTACTCTAACCACTGAGCTACCGGGCGTGCGCGTGTGTGTGTGTGTGTGTGTGTGTGGGTGGGTGGGTGTATATTCACCTAGTTGTAATTTTTACAGGGCCTGGGTATTGTACTCGTGTGGCCCCGTCTCCATATCTACACACATCCAACCTTCCTTTAAAACTATGCATACTCCTCGCTGACACCACCACCTCACTCAGACTATTCCACACCTCCACACATCTCTGTGGGAAACTATATTTCTTCACATCTTTCAAGCATATTCCCTTGGCTATCTTTTTACTATGCGATCTCGTAGTTCTATTTAAATTTTTCTCTCTCAACATCATTTGCTCATTATCCACTTCATCCAAACCGCTCAACAGTTTATAAACCTGTATTAAATCTCCTCTTTCTCTTCTTTGTTCCAAGGTAAGCAAATTCATTTCTTTTAATCTCTCCTCATAAGTCATTTCTGCTAATTCCGGAACCATTTTTGTTGCCATTCTCTGCAATCTCTCCAACTTCCTTATATGCTTCTTTTTATAAGGGGACCAAACCACCCCAGCATATTCCAATCTTGGTCTAATCATAGTAGTAATTAATTTCTTCATCATATCTTTATCCATATAATGAAAGGCTAATCCAATATTTTTAATCAAATTATATATTTCTCCAAACATCTTGTCAATATGAGCCGCAAACTGCCCATGGTCTTGTATTATCACTCCCAAATCTTTTTCCTTTTCCACCTTTCTCAAGGTGTGCGTGTGTGTGTGTGTGTGTGTTTCACTGTTTGATCTGCTGTAGTCTCTGACGAGACAGCCAGACGTTACCCTACGGAACGAGCTCAGAGCTCATTATTTCCGATCTTCGGATAGGCCTGAGACCAGGCACACGCCACACACCAGGACAACAAGGTCACAACTCCTCGATTTACATCCCGTACCTACTCACTGCTAGGTGAACAGGGGCTACACGTGAAAGGAGACACAACCAAATATCTCCACCCGGCCGGGGAATCGAACCCCGGTCCTATGACTTGTGAAGCCAGCGCTCTAACCACTGAGCTACCGGACTGTGTGTTTCACTGTTTGATCTGCTGCAGTCTCTGACGAAACAGCCAGACGTTACCCTACGGAACGAGCTCAGAGCTCATTATTTCCGATCTTGGGATAGGCCTGAGACCAGGCACACACCACACACCGGGACAACAAGGTCACAACTCCTCAATATACATCCCGTACCTACTCACTGCTAGGTGAACAGGGGCTACACGTGAAAGGAGACACACCCAAATATCTCCACCCGGCCGGGGAATCGAACCCGGTCCTCTGGCTTGAAGCCAGCGCTCTAACCACTGAGCTACCGGGTGTGTGTGTGTGTGTGTAATTCACCTCGGTCGTCTGGTGGTCACCCAGCCAGTCTTCTCCATTACGGAGCGAGCTCAGAGCTCATAGATGGATCTTCGGGTAGGACTGAGATCACATCACACACAACACAATATACCACACAGTGTGTCATGATAAGTTACATGGGGAAAAAATTAATAGATGTGTATGGAGTGTAGATGCAGCGAACACGTACGTGTTGTGTGAGTAATTAAAAAAAAAAAAAAAAAAAAAGGATTACAAGTGTGGTGTATTGGAGTCTCAGGCGACAGGCAGCTTTATTACTGCACTCTCTCGACAGGAGCAATTTTGTGACGCTCAGTCCGCGGCGAGCCGGCGACGGAGACTCGTCCCCGCGCCGTTCAGACCTAGAACTGTACATTCATAAAAATTTAATGCATGTGGTTGTAATTATGCTTATACTTAGCAAATCCCTTTTTTTTTTCCTTATCTTTTTTTATTGGTTTAAGTAATTAGTGTGGTGTAGGCAACACTACTACTTTGCTGGTGACAGTTGTTGATGTTCAAGTTGCCGTGCCTGGCGCTGGCGCTGTGGTAGACACGTATGGTTTGTTCTGCTCAGCTTATACTTATAAAACCTTGCAAAAATCATATAATCTAACCACCTTGCTCCGGAGCGATCCCGAGCCACCTGTAGCATCAAGATCAAGATCAGGATCAAGTAGTCATGGCAACGACTTGGCGAGGCTTCCAAACAGTGGCTGTGCTCACTACACTCCTCCACTCACTGTCTGCTGTTCACCCACACAGGCCAACACTGACTGACCTCCTGGGTGGCTGCACAAATACCACTCAGGCTTTCAAGACCCTCAACCTCACTAGGACCTTTCTATAGAAAACGAGTCAACTCCACCGCATATAGCTTGAACACCTCACCACTGCATACCGCACCTTTGGGGCACTAGAAGCTGTGACACACAGCCTGCACGGCCCCAACAAACCACCAAGAAGACATACAGCAGTGTTGACTGTTAATCATTAACAACGGTATGTGTTGTGGTGCATAATAATAATTAACTAAGGTGTGTTTTGTGGTGGTGTGTGGTATATTGAGGTGCTATATGCTGATTACTGATTGTGAAGTGTGGTATGGTGTGAGGTACTGTGTGCTGTGGTGTGATGCTGTGTGCTGAGGTGTGAGGTCCTGTTTTCTTTGGTGTGAGGTGCTGTTTGCCATGTAATATGGTATAATGTGTTTTGTGCTGTGGTGTTAGGTGCTCTTTGTGGTGAAATGAGGTGCTACTTGACTTGTTGTGGTGTGAGGTGCAAGGTGCTTTGATATGAAATGATGTGTGCTCTGGAATGAGTTGTGAGGTACTACGTGCTAAGGTGTGAGATGCTATGGTGTGCTAAAGTCACACACCAGAGTACATCTCATGATCAGGGTTGCCAGATTCTGAACACAATATTATCTTACAAGGACCTCAAAATTATTATTTTTATGACAAAATTATGGTACATTTTTTATGCAAGAGGGAAACCAGCCAAGGGCAACAAGAGATTAAAAGAATACCCACTTAAAATGCTAGTTCTCTTAAAGATTGGTGAAAAATTAGCCAAAAAAAATCAGGGACAAATGTCTTGAAACCTCCATAAAAGAAATAAAGAAGCAGGTAGGGAGTTCTAGGGTTTACCGGAGAAGGGTGTGAATGATTAATAGTACTAGTTAACTCTTGTATGAGAAAGTTGGACAGAATAAGGATAAGAGGAAGAAGAAAGCCTTGTGCAGCAAGGCTGCAGGAGGAGGGGAGGCATGTAGTTAGCAAGATCAGTAGAGTAGTTAGTGCATGAAAATAGTAATGAAAAATAGATAGAGATGCAACATTTCAGTGGTGCAAAAGAGGCTGAAGACAGTCAATCGGGGGAGGGGAGTTGATGAAATGAAAAGCTTTTGATTCCACCCTGTCTAATAAAACTGTCAGTGGAATCCCCCCCAAACATGAGAAGAGTATTCTATACAAGGACAGATAAGGCTCTTGTATAGAGTTAGCAGTTGTAGGGATGAGTAAAACTGGCAGAGACACCTTAGAATGCCTAACTTCATAGAAGCAAGAGGTGAGATGTGAAGTTTCCAATTTAGATTATGAGTAAAGGACAGACCAGTGATATTCAGTGTAGAAGAGGGAGACAGTTAAGTGTCATTGAAGAAGAGGAGATAGTTGTGTGGAAGGTTGGTTTGAGTTGATAGATGGAGGAATTGAGTTTTTGAGGTATTGAACACTTAAGTTTTCTCTGCCCCAATCAAAAATATTAGAAAGATCAGAAGTCAAGCATTCTGTGGCATCTCTGTGTGATCTGTTAGTTTCCTGAAGGGTTGGTCATCTCTGAAAGAATGTGGAAAGATGTAAGGTGGTATCATCAGCATAGGAGTGGATAGGGCAAGAAGTTTGGTTGAGATCATTAATGAATAATAGAAAGAGAGTGGGTGACAGGACAGAACCATGAGGAACTCCATTATTAATAGACTTAGGAGAACAGTGACTGTCTACCATGGCTGCAATAGAACGGTCAGAAAGGAAGCTTATTAAAAAATATTGTGCATTTATAGATCTAATATCTATCGTTTAAGATAAATAAGATGCATCATTTCTAAATTAACATTGAAAAATTCAATTAAATGATTAGCATTTCAGTGGAAATAAATAAAATAATCACATTTTAACATTAGCAAATCACATATGATAGGCCTCATCATCAGTGTAGTGAAATGAAAAGGTTAATTTTTCTAAAAACTCACATTCTGCTAAGAACAGAGTGCAAACAGTGAAAGGTCTGTTAAGTTTGGTTTATATATTTTATATATTTTATGTACATTTTATACAGTTTTTTACGTACTTTTGCAAAGAACGGACTTTTGCAATCTATGGACAAAATCGTGCATGCATTTGTCCATTGTTTCGAGGGTCGAGTATATATATATATATATATATATATATATATATATATATATATATATATATATATATATATATATATATATATATACTGTCATACCTCACCCAACACGACAGTTAGGTTCCTGAGGTCGTCGTGCACGGCGAGATATGTGTTGGGCGAATAATAGGTCCTATAGGAAAATAGGGGTTAGGTTCCCAGATCCTCCCCAAAAAACACTTTTTTTTTTTTACCAAAAAGACTGAAAAGAAAAATCGATAAATGAAGTACCAAACACATTTTATTTAATTATTATTTAGTTTATTTGCTGGTTGGAGAGGGATTGAAATATGAAGTGATGGGCCTCTGACTGACAGATGCTTCCATATGGCATAAGGTCTCCTTGTAGGGCACAAGAAGCTCCTCAACACCCCTCTTGAACTTAATGCTCCTCTCCAGGATGGGATCTGTTTCAGTGAAGAGGTCTGTTGCATCTTCCATGACTTTCAGCAAATTACGAAGTGTCTTGATGGTGAAGACAGGCTTGGTTTCTTCATCATCATCAAGATCCTCATCATCAGCACCTCCTCTTGCCTCTTCTTTCTCCAGCTGCAGCAACTCTTTAAGTGAAAAGGCTCCGCATCATGTGAGTCAATCACATCATCCACATCTTCCTCAGTCATGTCATCAAAGCCTTCTCCCCTAACTGTATGGGCCAGACTGATGATGTCCTGGACCTGTAAATGCACTGTAGGGAAGCCTCTGAAGTGCTGCACACACTCAGGCCAGAGTGCATTCCAGCAGGCATTGATGGTGGATGGTTGGACTTCATCCCATGGTTGCTTGATGAGAGTGAGGGCATTGCGGATGTTGTACTGCTTCCAGAAGTCCATGAGAGTCATGCTGCTGTCTGTATCCATTTTCTTTTTCTCAACCTAAACCTTCCAAACCTTTGTTTAACTCAGCCTGTTCTCGTGCTGTACATGATAGAGAGGTTGCCCACAAAAGGTACTTGAGCCTTCCATCTCCTGAATCTCATGCACTTTATATCTCTGCCCGGAATCATGCCAAGTCTGTTCTTCAACTTGCCAAACACTCTTTCATAAATAGAAAATGTCAAAATCCTTCAAACTCAAACTCCCCTTGTGACTTCTGGCATCTAGCCAAAAACATCTCCAATAACTTTACTTCTTTATCTTTCCCTCTTTTATTTCATCCTGATGGCACCACTGCCATCTCTTTTGTCTCTAAAGCAGAACTCTTTTCTCAAACCTTTGCTCACAACTCCACCTTGGACGATTCTGGGCTTGTCCCTCCCTCTCCTCCTCCCTCTGCTATTTCATGTCTACAATTAAAATTCTTTGTAATGATGTTTTCCATGCCCTTGTTGGCCTAAACCCTCGGAAGGCTTATGGACCTGATGGGGTCCCTCTTATTGTTCTCAAAAACTGTGCTTCTGTGCTTGCACCTTGCCTGGCCAAACTCTTCCAACATTGTTTATCGACTTCTACCTTTCCTTCCTGCTGGGAGTTCACCTACATTCAGCCTGTTCCTAAAAAGGGAAACCATTCTAACCCCTCAAACTACCGTCCTATAACTTTAATCTCTTGTTTGTCTAAAGTTTTTGAATCTATCCTGAATAGGAAGATTCTCAAACATCTGTCACTTGACAATCTTTTGTCTGATCGCCAGTATGGCTTCCGTGAAGGTCGCTCTACTGGTGATCTGGTTTCCTTCCTTGGTCATCATCTTTTAGAGATTTTGGTGAAACTTTTGCTGTAGCGTTAGACATATTAAAAGCTTTTGATAGAGTCTGGTATAAAGCTTTTTATTTCAAAACTGCCCTTTTACGGCTTCTATCCTTCTCTCTGCAACTTTATCTCAAGTTTCCTTTCCGACCGCTCTATTGCTGCTGTAGTAGATGGCTACTGTTCTTCTCCTAAATCTATTAGTAGTGGTGTTCCTCAGGGTTCTGTCCTGTCACCCACTCTCTTTCTATTATTCATTAATGATCTCCTTAACCAAACTTCTTGCCCTGTCCACTCCTACGCTGATGATACCCTTCAGGAAGTCAACAGATCACGCAGGGACGCCACGGAACGCTTGACTTCTGATCTTTCTAAGATTTCCGATTGGGGCAGAGAAAATCTAGTAGTTTTCAATGCCTCAAAAACTCAATTCCTCCATCTATCAACTCGACACAACCTTCCTTTTCTTCAATGACACTCAACTGTCTCCCTCTTCCACAATGAATATCCTCGGTCTGTCCTTTGCTCATAATCTTAACTGGAAACATCACATATCTCTTGCTAAAACAGCTTCTATGAAGTTAGGTGTTCTGAGGCGTCTCCGCCAGTTTTTCTCGCCCCTCCAACTGCTTACTCTGTATAAGGGCCTTATCCGTCTCTGTATGGAGTACTCTTCGCATGTTTGGGGGGAGGGTGGAATCGAAAGCTCTTCGTCTCATCAACTCCCCTCCTCTCACTAACTGTCTTCAGTCTCTTTCTCACTGCTGAAATGTTGGATCCCTTTCTATCTTTTATCGCTATTTTCATGGTAACTGTTGCTAACTGCATGCCTCTGCCTCCCCTTCTCCTACGGCCTCGCTGCACAAGGCTTTCTTCTTCCTCTCATCCCTATTTTGTCCAACTCTCTAACGCAAGAGTTAACCAGTACTCTCAATCATTCATCCCTTTCACTGGTAAACTTTGGAACTCTCTCCCTGCATCTGTATTTCTGAATTCCTACAACATGTCTTCTTTTAAGAGGGAGGTATTGAGGCATTTGCTCCCCTAATTTTGGCTGACGGTTTTGGCACTTTTTACACTTTTTAGAGAGCCAGCACTCAAGTGGGCCTTTTTTTAACTTTCTTTTTTTTGCCCTTGGCTGGCCCTCTTCCCTACGTAAAAAAACCCATTATAATGACTTAGTCTTAAATTAAACTGCTTAAATGTTTAACTTCATAATTTTTATTATCATTAAACAATTTTACTGTACTATGATGCACTATCACTTTGTTTACTCTCAATGGAAGTTCAAGTCAGGGGTCAAACTTGTTATGATTTGTTCACTTAACGCAACAAATGATTTTTTAGGAACATAACCCGTTTGTTAAGCGGGGGTTGTATATATATATATATATATATATATATATATATATATATATATGTATATATGTATATGTATATATATATATATATATATATATATATATATATATATATATATATATATATATATATATACATATATATATGGTGGGTGGTGTAAAGAAACTCAGGAGTAGCAGGAGTATTTTATTTCTCCAACGTTTCACCCATACGGCTTCTTCAGAGAGAATGACAGGCCTGTAGGCAAAGCAATTTATATACAATACAGGTGGATCACGTCGCTGTGCGCTGGAAAATGGAGTGCGCTGATTGGTCTCTTCCAGGTGGCCTCCCAGTAGCTGAGATGGTGAGCTGCGCCGCTGCGCGGGATAGGCAGACAAATCCCTCTCTGTGATTCGTGGTTTTCTCCTCTGTGGTGATGTATGCTGCCTCGACTGTTTTCCTATCTCTCTTCTTTAATCCTTTGTGTAGGGTCGTCGCTCCTACCCAGTTTGGTAGGTGGCCTTTGTCCCGGGCGTGCACCACTAGCGAGTTAGAGGTCCTGTGGTGGCGCATGTCATTTTATGTTCATATATCCTCTTCTTTAGTCCTCGCCCTGTTTCGCCAATATAAGACACGAACATCCACTGCACGGTATCTTGTAGATAACGCTGTCCTCGTTTTCTGCTCGTGGAGGGTTGTTGGTAACGATGTCCTTCGTTTTCTTCCCCACGCAGTGGATTATCCTCAGGCCAGTCCTCGCGAGTAGACGGATACGGTGCCGTCCTCTTCGAGTACGGCACGACCAGGAAATCCTCTTCCCTTCTTGCTGGATTTTCTTTTCTTTTCCAAATTTCTTCTGCTTTCCTCCTCAGTTTTAGGAGCATGCCTGGTGGATACATTAACCTCTTGAATGCTTCCACGATGTATGCGCACTCATCGTGTAAGAATTCATCACTGCACACTCTGAAGGCATGTAAGAAGAACCCTATTACTATGCCTGATTTGGTTTTCATATCGTGCCGTGAAAAGAAGTGGACAAAATCATCCTTGTTAGTGGGTTTCCTGTATACGGAAAATATCGCTCTTTCATTTTTTCTGTGAATCACGGTATCTAGAAACGGCAACACACCATTAACTTCCTCCTCTACTGTAAACTGTATGTGCTCATTTACTTCGTTGAGCTTACAGAGTTTGTCGTTAACGTTGGTGTGTCGGCATTATTACTATAATGTCATCAACGTAACGAAACCACAGTGATTTGCTCCCCATCACACGCACTAAACTCTTGCTTTCGAGTAATTCCACCACCCACCAACCCACCTGTTGTACATTGTTACAACATACATATATATATATATATAATATATATATATATATATATATATATATATATATATATATATATATATATATATATATATATATATATATATACAGTAAGGTCCCGGGTTACGTCGGTCTCGAGTTACGTCAAACTCGCACTTACGTCAGTCCACTATAAGGCAATTTAAGATTTAAAAAATTGAAAATTTATAAATCATAAAGCGCGGGGTTTATTGTTATTGTTGGCCGCCAGGCGTCACTAGTGGTTATCCACCACACCGCCCACCTCATGCTTGAATACAATCTCAAGCCGAGCAAACACTGCACAGAAGCAGTGAAGAATGCAAATAAATTAGTTGGGTTCATTGGAAGAACCTTTGAATTTAAATCAGAAAAAGTTATCCTTACTTTATATAACTCATTGGTGCGTTCTCAGCTTGAATACTGTGTGCAGTTCTGGTCACCATATTACAGAAAAGACGTTGAAAAACTGGAAAAGATCCAGCGTAGAGTGACCAAGATGATCCGAGATTGAGAAACAAGCCGTATGAGGAACGACTGGAAGCATTGAATTTATTCAGCTTAACAAAGCGCAGGATAAGAGGAGACCTAATTGAAGTTTTCAAAATTTTTCAGGGATGCAACAACCTTGATGTAAATAAATATTTTACTATTGATCATTCCACCATAACAAGGAATAATAGATTTAAAATTACACCAAAACGCTTTAAAACCCACGAGGCAAAGCACTTTTTCTTTAATAGAATAGTTAACATTTGGAATAAGCTTCCTTCAGAAATAGTAAACAGTACTTCCATTGCATCATTCAAAAACAAAATTGATAAATATTTAAAGAATAACCCCCAACAAGCTCTCTTCTTGTCTGAATAATTAAACATTATACTAGTAAGACAATTATTATGTGTAACCTTCTTATAGATAGATATGTAGAGTTCACCGTAGGGTGAATAATAGAATCTCCTTTCATCCTCTCCTGTGAAAATTCCATGTCAGTTTTTCCATACTGCATGGTACTTTTCCAAGCTATTTTCCATGCCAGCAAAAGCTGGAGGGAGTGGTGGGTGGGGAGGAGCCTTCTCCTGTACTGTCCTGTCTCTCTTATCTGTAGCCAGTTAGAAGTAGTTACCAAACAGCCTCGAAAGGACCAACAGGTCTGTTGCTGTTTGGCTTTCCTTTGTATTCCTTTGTAATAACACTCTACGTACCTCAGTTCCACCACACCGTCACCCCTGGCAAGAGTGTTCCTACATCTGCGTTTGCTGACTATCTTAGTATCTTGCTCAGTGGCACCAAAAAGAAAACTCCTGAGTGATAGCAGTGATGCTAAGAAAAGGAAAACCATTACGCTACAAGAAAAAGTGGACATAAGTAAAAGACATGAGAATGGAGGCAGCAGCTGTGTGTAAGGGAGTGATGAAGAAAATAGGAAGCCCGTTACCATGACAACGGGAGGTTGACGACCTTGAGGGCTCGCCCACCCACCATCACAACAATAACAACTCCGGAGCCTTCGCCTGGGCCACACGACACTTGCAGCTCACTTGCACCGTCTGCGCTTGTCTGCTGATTCCTATTGCCCTTTCCTATTGCATTTTCTGCCCCGCTGCCCACGCTTCTACTCCCACCGCACTGCACTACGCTCCCAGCTGTCCGCCCTGGGCGTCACAACATTCGACCTGCCCACCCTCCTGGCGGCCTCAGGCGTCCACCCCTCTGGCAACATGCAGTCCTTCGCGTTCATGCCCTAATCAACAACAAAAACAAGCTTGTGTTTCATATTCCTACATACTTGTAAATAATATAACAATATAACCTTTTACTTATATAACGCTTCTACCCCTACCGCACAACATTCGACCTGCCCACCCTCCTGGCGGCCTCAGGTCGCCCCTCTCGGCAACCTGCAGTCCTTCGCGTTCACGGCCCTAATCAATATATTCCTACATAGTTGTAAATAATATACCAATATAACAATATAACCTTTTACTTACCTGAATAACCATAAAAAATTATTGGTTGAAAACTCGATAATATGCTTTGAAAGTACAAAAACTCGAGTTACGTATAAAATCGACTTACGCCATGTTTCAGGAACGTAACTCTGACGTAACTCGACCTTACTGTATATATATATATATATATATATATATATATATATATATATATATATATATATATATATATATATATATATATATATATGTATGTATGTATGTATATATATATATATATATATATATATATATATATATATATATATATATATATATATATATATATATATATATATATATATATATATATATATATATATATATATATATATATATATATATATATATATATATATATATATATATATATATATATATATATATATATATATATATATATATATATATATATATATATATATATATATATATATATATATATATATATATATATATATATATATATATATATATATATATATATATATATATATATATATATATATATATATATATATATATATATATATATATATATATATATATATATATATATATATATATATATATATATATATATATATATATATATATATATATATATATATATATATATATATATATATATATACATACGTACAGGCAACCCCCGCTTAACGAAGGTTCACACAACGAAAAATCGCTACAACGAAGGTTTCATTTTACTACCATCTGCTCGTTTAACGAACACCAAACTCGCTTTAACGAAATTTTATCCAGGTAATTTTTTCCAAGTTTGAAAGCCCTGCCATATCACGCAAGCGAACAGACTTTTGAATACACCAGCGCCTCTCGTGGACAAAACGTGCACCACTCATTGCCCCTGTTCAAAACAATAACAGCATTAGCACCAGCTCGTCTTCCCTTGCTCAATTTACCTCTAAAACGCCCTGGAATGTCATCTAGCGTTGCTAAGAAGATCAGGAAGTCTCTTACTCTCGAAGTGAAGCTGGATATTATTCACAGACACAAGAGGCCAGAAAACTAATAGCATTGCTTGCCACCATCTTGACTGCATCTACTGTCTCTACTATTTTCAAGTCAGCAGACTCTATTAAGAAGGCTGGTGAGTCCGTATCTTTCTTGCAAGGTAAAAGAACCACCTGAACTTGTGATTACAGTGGATAAAATGGAAAGCCTTGTGAAAATGTGATGCATAAGTTTTGTATGTGATACAATAATGCACCCTTTGTTTACATTCCACAGGTTGCCGGTTAGTGTCTTTCCCGTTTCACTCTCCCTCCCTTCATAAATTTAAGATCATTAACATTATAAAGTTATGTCCATACATACATACATTAGTGTACATTATAATGACTTAAATTTAACTGCCTAAATGTTTGACTTCATAATTTTTACTTTTATTAAACCTTTCACTGTACTATGATGCACTCTCGCTTTGTTTACTTTCAATGGAAGTTCGTTAGGTGTTAAACTTGTTATAATGGGTTCACTTAACGAAGTTTCGCTTAACGAAGGTATTTTAGGAACGTAATCCCTTCGTTAAGTGGGGGTTGCCTGTATATATATATATATATATATATATATATATATATATATATATATATATATATATATATAGATATATAGATAGATAGATAGATATACAGTCTGCGCGGATAATCATTGTGCGCCTCCGAAATGGGAGCGTTTATAAATGTGACGTACCATTTTCATTACAAAAACTAAAAAAAAATCAACACTTACCATAGTAATTAAATACAGGCAACCCCCGTTTAACGAAAGGGTTACATTCCTAAAAAAACACTTCATTAAGCGAAACTTCGTTAAGCGAACCGATTATAACAAGTTTAACCCCTGATTTGAACTTCCATTGAGAGTAAGCAAAGTGAGAGTGCATCATAGTACAGTAAAAGGTTTAATGAAAGTAAAAATTATGAAGTTAAACATTTAGGTAGTTTAGTTTAAGTCATTATAATGTACACTAATGTATGTATGTACGTAACTTTATAATGTTGATGATCTTAACTTTATGAAGGGAGGAGAGTGAAACGGAAATACACTAACCGGCAACCTGTGGAATGTAAACAAAGTGCGCATCATGGTACTGCATACAAAACTTATGTACCATATTTCCACAAGGCTTTCCATTTTATCCATTGTAGAGTCACGAGTTCTGGTGGTTCTTTTAGCTTGCAAAGAAGATGAGGTCTCACTAGCCTTCTTAATAGAGTTTCTTGACTTGAAAATAGTAGACAGTAGATGGAGTCAAGCCATGGTGGGAAGCAATGTTATTAGTTTTCTGGCCTTTCTCTTGTCTGTGAATAATACCCAGCTTCACTTCGAGAGTAAGACAATTCCTGGTCTTCTTAGGAACATTAGGCCACATTGCAGGGGGTTTTTGGTGGTAAGTTGAACTAAGGAAGATGAGCTGCTGGTGACGCTGTTATGTTTTGACTGGGCAGTGAGTGGTGCGTGTGATCTTGATCTTGATGCTAAAGGTGACACAGAATTTCTTCTGAGTCAGGCCTTTGTATTGGCAGAGCCTGTGTTGTCCATGAGAGGCTTGATCTTGATCTTTATTCTACAGGTGTCTCATGATTTCTCCTGAGGCAGGCCTTAGTACCAGCAGCTCCTGATGTATTCAAAAGCCTGTCAGCTTGCATGATACAGTGGGGCTTTCAAATTTGGAAAAAAATGACCTGGATAAAACTTCGTTAGAGCGAGTTTGGTGTTCGTTAAACGAGCAGATGGTAGTAAAATGAAACCTTCGTTATAGCAAAATTTCTTTGTGTGAACCTTCGTTAAACGGGGGTTGCCTGTACTTTGTTGCATAGCCCCGTTTCTTAATGACCATTTGAAGGCGACGTGGCACACTGTCAGCAAGATTTTGAAGTTTCTTAGGATTAAATTCTTCCCAGCACTTTTGGAGTTTACTTTCT
Organism: Portunus trituberculatus; assembly: GCF_017591435.1. Lineage (NCBI taxonomy): Eukaryota > Metazoa > Arthropoda > Malacostraca > Decapoda > Portunidae > Portunus > Portunus trituberculatus. The sequence goes on along the minus strand of NC_059262.1, from coordinate 512,510 downwards.
AGTTTAGGGAGAGTGGAGGTGTCACACGCACGAAGTTTGCCTTTAATGATGGCCCAGAGGTTTTCTATGGGTGAGATGTCGGGAGAATTACCTGGCCAGTCATGTATTCTCTGAATGCCACAATCGTCAAGCCACTGTGTTACTTCTCTGGCCATGTGGCGTTTTTTGGGAGAATAACTAAATTCCCAACACCATGGTATGTAAAACATCCCCACACCATTAACCTTAGGGGGTGTTTTGTGGTCTTTTGCGTGTACCGGGGATCGGTAGGGTCTGAACCGGGGCGACGGTACACTCTAGTTCGTCCTCCTCCACTTTCACAGAAGGTGCTTTTGTCACTCCACAGTACAGTGCGCCACTTTTCAAGAGGCCAATCTTTGTATTTCTTGGCAAACTTAACCCTCTTCTTCCGCTGGCGTTCATTAATTAGTGGCTTTTTGCGCGCAGGGTAGCACTTGTACTTAAGGTCGCGTTGCAAAGTTTCCTGCACAGTACGAAGTGACACATTAGAAAGAAGTTCTGGGTTTTGTTCTTTTAATTCCTTCGCTGTAATGGTAGGAGTGATGTCAATTTGTCGTTTTAGCACATTCCTGGTCCTGCTACCAATTTTCTTGGGTTTCCCTGGCTGCTTCACAGGGAGCGGAAGCACTTTCTCCCCGCCAGCCTTAAATCGGTGGACGAGGTTTTGTACTGTTCTAAGCTTCAGTTTTTTTATCTGACAAATTTCCTTATTGCTGTGCCCAGCTTTGTAAAGATGAATGATTCCTTGAATTGTTTTGGGATCTTTGTTTTCCAGGCATTAGGTAATGTAAGAAAATAAGGCAAAAACACTGCGTGGTAGGGAGAACCTAGGCGGTCACTTCAAGCATATTCAAAACTGTCAACTGTCACCAGAGGAAAGGGGGGTGAGGGTAACACCCACATACCCCCACCACTGAGTGGGGAAGAAAACGTGCATCGCTACCAGACACACGATTCATGCTGCTTTAATTTTTTTTTTTACATTAACGGAGGTTTAAAGATTTGTGCGCCAAACACCGCTATAAGGACTACGGCGTAAAGATTATCCGCGCAAGCCTGTATATATATATATATATATATATATATATATATATATATATATATATATATATATATATATATATATATATATATATAAAACTTGATTTGTGCCAAATGGCTGTTCAAGTATTAAAAAGTTCGGCTATTGATACCTATATATCATGTAATTCGTTCTAATCTTAGCAAACCCTTAAGTTTTATAAAAATTTCAGTTTTTTTTTTTTTTCTTTTTCAATTTTGATTTGTATATACCATAAGTGAAGGCTGGTGATGGATAACTTAGTAGAGGATGGGAGAAAGGTGGGGAGGAGGAAGGTTGCGGAAGGACCAGTCCCCTTCCATAAAAGTCTATAACTTTTCTCCTGGTGTAAATCCTGTGAATCCACTAATGGAGTGGCGTGGCTCACTAACACTTGCACTCTCACCAGATTCTTTATTTTCATCATTAATAAGCTTCTTTGGTGCCATTGTAAGTTTCTATATGAAAAACTACTGACAGAACACGGAAGAATGTTGTTTTCTCAACACTGCAACAGGACTAGGGATGTGCACCGGCAACCAGTATACATGGGGTCCTCGGGTTACGACGTTGATCTGTTCCTGACACGCGTCGTAACCCAAATTTCGGTGTAAGACGCAACATCGGAAAAAAAACAAATTTCTTGCCTTGATTCCTTTGGTTGGCTTGCATACTGGAAGGAGGCATTGCAAGGGAGGGAGATACAGGCTTATTGTGTAGAGGAAGCTGCAGAAGGTGCTGGAGATACTGGGGCTGGTGAATCAAGAAAGGCAGAACCTTCAGGTGCTGGAGATGCTTGGGCAGGTGAGTCTGGAGGTGAGGGAGAACCTCCTGGTGCTGGAGAAACTGGGGCAGGTGACCCTGGAGGTGAGGCAGAACATTCAGAAGGTGCTGGAGATTCTGGGGCAGGTGAGTCTGGAGTAGTAGAGGCAGCTGAGGTAGAGAGTACAGGATCTGTTGCAGGCCTCTCTACCTTCTTAAAATACTGCTCCAGGTTACTCTGAACAGAGAGCAACCTCTTCTCATCCAAGATCTCCTTGTAACATTGCATCAAATCCATGATGCCTCTGGAAACCTTAGTGAATCTTTCAAAGTTGGGATCCATAGCCTCAAAAGTTGCCAACGCTTGATGCATCTCAGCAAAACCTCTTGCCAAGCCCTGCCTTGTGAAAGCCCTAGGCTCTGGGGTGGGTGCTTCTTCTTCTTCCTCTATGATCTGCTTCTCCAGTTGTATCAGGTCCTCAGCAGATAACTCCTCTCCATGAGATTCCAGCAGCTCTGTAACATCATCAACCTCCATCTCCAAATCAGTTTCCTTACTCAGGGCAACAACATTCTTAATAACATGCTGAACTGTGTCCTCAAACCCATGGAAATCACCCACAAATTGAGGACACAGTTTTTCCAAACACCATTCATGTTTGTTTGCTTAACCTCCTCCCAGGAATCAGCAATGTTCTTCACGGCATCAAGGATGTTGTAGGATTTCCAAAAGTCTTTTAGGGTCAAATTCTTCTTGGTTTCAGTTGCCTGTAAAGCCATAGCAATTGTCCTTCGGAGGTAGTAGGCCTTGAACGAAGCTATCACTCCTTGGTCCATAGGCTGTAACAGGGCCGTGGTATTAGGTGGAAGGTAAACCACCTTGACATTAGGGTTAAAGTCTCCCAGGTGGGCAGGGTGTCCAGGGGCATTGTCCAGCACTAGCAACACCTTAAAAGGGATACCCTTGGAGGCCAAATACCACTCCACACTTGGCACAAAATAGTTGATGAACCAGTCCTCAAACACTGCAAGTGTCACCCATGCCTTCTTATTTGCCTTCAAAATGACTGGTAGTTGACTCTTCCAAATGCCCTTGAGTGCCCTTGGATTTTCAGCCTGATACACAAGGAAGGGCTTCAGTTTGAAGTCGCCAGCAGCATTTCCCCAAAAAAGTAAAGTTATCCTGTCCTTGCTGGCTTTATGACCTGGTGCTGACTTCTCCTTGGCGATGTAAGTGCGGTCAGGCATATGTTTCCAAAATAAGCCTGTCTCATCCACGTTGAACACTTGATGAGCAGAATAACCCTCCTCCTTAATTATCTCAGCCAACGCTTTAGGAAATTCACTTGCTGCTTTCTCATCACCACTAGCAGCTTCACCTTGCACTTTAAGGTTATGGTAATTGGCCCGAGCCTTAAATCGCATAAACCAACCCCTACTAGCCACAAACTCTTCACTTTCACTTCCTTTCCCCTTTTCATCTTTCAGTGCCTCAAACAATCTTTTCGCCTTCTCCTGAATCACCATAAGGCTCACTAGAATACGCCGTTGATTTTGTTCTTCCAACCAAACCACCAATAATCTTTCCATCTCAATAATTAGACCACTACGCTGCTTGGTTATCACTGTTGCTTTCATAGGAGCAGATCCTTTCACATGTTCCATAATGCGCTCTTTATCTTTGATGATGGTAGCCACAGTGGAACGACTAAGTCCAAGCGACCGGCCAATGTTTGTTGGTGTTTCTCCCTTTTGTGATCTCTTTATAATGTCCACTTTAACTTCCATGGTGATGGCCTTTCTCTTCTTTGATGCACTACATTCAGAAGAGTCTGCCTTACCCTTGGGAGCCATAACCAAGAGAGAGAGAGAGAGAGAGACGGTGCAAACAACCAAAATGGCGTATGTACAGAGACTTGAGACGCTGTCTTCCTCACCCTACAACCACAACAAAGCGTATTCTTCCGCTGCGCGCCCGAAACTAGTTCGTGTTTGTTTACGTCGCTTATGACGCAAAACCACGTAAGATGGAATGACGCCTAATATTAATTTTTATGTTTTTATGGGCGCGTTCGTAACCATGAAACGTTGTAAGTCGAGACCGTCGTAGCCCGAGGACTCCCTGTACTGGTATTAGGGTATTACCGGTATTACCAGTAATATGGTATCAGAATGGTACAATGGTGGCTGCAAGAAGGGAGATGACAGAGCTTTGTAGACCAAATGTGTGGCCATTTGATTACCAGATATTTTCACCACTAATAAACCTTTGGTGTTAACATAAGTTTATAAATGGAAAACTACAGACAAAATGCACAAGATTGTTAATTTATTGACCGCAGCAGCACAACTGGCAGAGGGAGGGGAGGGAGAGGCCAGAAGCCTTTGTTTACAACCACGTGTGTGGATGTTTAACTTTTAGGTGTTTTTTTGAGTATTGAATTGAACTTTTGCATTTGAGTATTGAAAAGTTCGAGGATTTAGACGTTTGAGTAATGAATCTCCACTGTATACAGTTTGAGTAGTGAATCTCCACTGTATACAGTGGAGATTCATTAGTCGAAAATCTAAATACTCAAACTTTTCAATACTCAAATGCAAAAGTTCAATTTAATACTTAAAAAAAATATCTAATAGTTAAGCATCCACACACATGGTTGTAAACAAAGGCTTCCTGGCCTCTCCCTCCCCTCCCTTTGCCAGTTGTGCTGCTGTGGTCATTAAAATAACAATCTTGTGCATTCTGTCTGTATTTTTTCATTTAAAAACTTACATTAACACCAAAGGTTTATTAGTGGTGAAAATATTTGGTAATCAAATGGCTGGACATTTAGTTGTATACAAAGGTCTGTCCTCTCCCTTCTCACTGCCACCACTGTCTTGTTCTGATACCTTATTAACCAGTAATACCGGTATACGAATGCCAGTGCGTATCCCTAGTCCTGCCACAGTCTTGAGAAAAAAACAATATTCATCTGCATTCTGTTGATAGTTTTGCCTTTTTAAACTTGCGATGGCACCAAAGAGGCTTATTAGTGATGAGAATAAGGAATCTTGTGAGAGTGCAAGTATTAGTGAACCACAGCACTCCACTAGTGTATTCACAGGAATCACACCAGGAGAAAAGTTACAAAGAAGATTTCATGGATGGTGACTCATTCTCCAATGACTTCCCTCCTCCTCCTCCCTACCTTTCTCCCCACCTCGTCTAAGTTATCCATCACCAGCCTTCACTTACAGTATGCACAAATCAAAATTATAAAAATAATACAGTAATACTTTGAGATATGAACACTCCAAGATGCAATTTTTTTTACATGACGAAAAATTTCATGTAATTTATGCCCCAAAATGCGAAGATATTTTTAAGATACGAATAGCCGTCGATAGGTGGCGCAGGGATCGCTCGGCTACCCGTGTCCACCCAAACATTCAGTTCGTGTTGTGTATTATTGTTCGTCCTTTGTGCATGTATGTGTCTGTGCTCCTCGGCAGTGTGTTTTTTTTTCTTAAATTTTGTGAACTCATGACCCTGTGATCATGGGTTCCAAAAGTAAAAGAAGGAACTTAAAAGAGTCTCGCAATGGATATGAAACACAAGATAATTGCAAAATATGAATGTAGTGTGCATATCTATGACTTGGCCCTGTTCGCTAACACTAGTAGTAACTGTAAAGTCAAACCATTGTTGGTGTATCATTCTGAGAACCCCAGGGCCTTTAAAGCATATAAGGTGTTAAAAGAGAAACGAGTGAGTATAAATTATGTTCTGTCCACAAGCAACTCCTCCTCTTTGCAATGCAAAAAAAACAGAAGTCTCTAGATGCTATGGTTACCAAAATATCACAGGTTGAATGACGTGGTATGATTGGTGTTCGTGGCCTTGCGTCCGATCAGGTTCAGCGGCCTTGAGTAGAGCGATAGAAAACGGGCCCCTTTTATCTCTCTCTCTCTCTCTCTCTCTCTCTCTCTCTCTCTCTCTCTCTCTCTCTCTCTCTCTCTCTCTCTCTCTCTCTCTCTCTCTCTCTCTCTCTCTCTCTCTCTCTCTCTCTCTCTCTCTCTCTCTCTCTCTCTCTCTCTCTCTCTCTCTCTCTCTCTCTCTCTTTCTCTCTCTCTCCTGTCGCCTGTTCTGATACCACTTTCATTCAAATGTTGTGTCCCCGCTACATGGTGAGAGACCCGAGGTGTAGAAGTAAGGCGCGTGGGAGAGGTGGTGGAATTGGACACAGTGAAATCACTTTCGCTACTACCATCCATCGTGGGAGTTGGTGACACAGTGACGTATAGCATGTGTTTACTCCTGATGAACGTTGTCAGCTCACAAGTAAAGAAGACGGGAAGAAAATAGCCAAAATATAGCTCCAAAACGCCTAAACGTCTATCTTGCGTGATGAACATCTATCGACGTGTCCCAAGTTCTGCGGGTTAAGTTGTTATTTTGGGCAATGTAGTACATTTATATCATACATACAATAAACATTTTATTTATCTTATATTGAATCTATATTTGGTTGGTATTTAAAGCATGTTAATTTTTTGGGGTGGGTAAATTCGTATCACTAGAATGAATGAATTCTATTTCCATTAATTTTTATGGGAAAAATTGATTTGCTATACAATTTTTTTTATATACAACGATCGTCAAGGAACGAATTAAATTTGTATGTCGAAGTACCACTATACATTGAAATTTTTATAAACTTGAGGTTTTGCTAAGATTAGAACAAATTACCTGATTTATAGGTATGGATAGTCGAACATTTCAATACTCAAACAGCCATTTGGAATTAATTAAGTTTGATTATTGAGTCTCCACTATGTGTGTGTATATATATATATATATATATATATATATATATATATATATATATATATATATATATATATATATATATATATATAGACATATATGTATAGACATATATATATATATATATATATATATATATATATATATATATATATATATATATATATATATATATATATATATATATATATATATATATATATATATATATATATATATATATATATATATATATATATATATATATATATATATATATATATATATATATATATATATATATATATATATATATATATATATATATATATATATATATATATATATATATATATATATATATATATATATATATATATATATATATATATATATATATATATATATATATATATATATATATATATATATATATATATATATATATATATATATATATACGAGTATATATACAGTAAGGTCTCGGTTTACGTCAGAGTTACGTTCCTGAAACATGACGTAAGTTGATTTTGTATGTAACTCGAGTTTCCGTACATTTCAAAGCATATTATCGAGTTTTCATCCAATCATTGTTTATGGTCATTCAGGTAAGTTAAAGGTTATATTGTTATATTATTTACAACTATGTAGGAATATGAAACAAGCTTGTTTTTGTTGTTGATTAGGGCCACGAACGCGAAGGACTGCAGGTTGCCGAGAGGGGTGGACGCCTGAGGCCGCCAGGAGGGTGGGCAGGTCGAATGTTGTGACGCCCACAGGACGGACAGCTGGGAGCATAGTGCAGTGCGGTGGGAGTAGAAGCGTGGGCAGCGGGGCAGGAAATGCAATAGGAAAGGGCAATAGGGATCAGCAGACAGGCGCAGACGGTGCAAGTCAGGTGCGAGTGTCGTGTGGCCCAGGCGCAGGCTCCGGAGTTGTTATTGTTGTGATGGGTGTGCGAGCCCTCAAGGTCGTCAACCTCCCCGTTGTCATGGTAATGGGCTTCCCATTTTCTTCTTCCCTCCCTCACACACAGCTGCTGCCTCCCTTTTCATGTCTTTTACTTATGTCCTCTTTTTCTTGTAGCATAATGGTTTTCCTTTTCTTAGCATCACTGCTGTCACTAAGAAGTTTTCTCTTTGGTGCCATTGAGCAAGATACTAAGAACTTGAGTCAGTAAACGCAGAAGTAGGATAACACTCTTGCCAGGGGCGATGGTGTGGTGGAACTGAGGCAGGGTGTTATTGTATTCAAGCGCAGTGCTTCCATGAGTTGATGAAATCTTACTCTAGATTTTTGTCGATTTTACCCTAGATTCGAGTGTTTTACCCTAAATTGTTGAAGTTGCCCATTAATTGTTGATTAATGCATTCTTATACATAAGTTTAAATATTGGCCCCCCCACCCCCAAACACACACACAGGACTACACACTACAGCCACTACTGCTGCTGCTCTGTCTGAACTCATCATCGCAAGTGACTGACTGTGTGTGTGAACTGTGATCTAACTGTCCGAAGGTCCAAAACGTGTACGTGTAGTATACGGGTGAGTGGAGAGTGGGGAGAAAGGGGATGGGGTGGGGGGGTGAAGGAATGATACAAGTCATGGGGATGATTGTGTACATGAATCAAACATGAAAGAGAAACAGTCTGCCACCAGATTGGCACCATTCCAAGCACACCTATCCACAGGATGGCAGATTACCCTAAAATTACCCTAGTTTATGCATTACCCTAAACACTACCCTAAGAAGGGTCCAATTACCCTAGTTTAGGGTATTTTACCCTAAAATGGAAGCACTGTTCAAGCATGAGGCGGGCAGTGTGGCGGGCAACCACCAACAATGACGATAAATCCAGCACTTTACGATTTATAAATTTTCAATTTTTTTAATCTTAAATTGCCTTATAGTGGACTGACGTAACTACGAGTTTGACGTAACTCGAGACCGACGTAACCCGGGACTTTACTGTATATATATATATATATATATATATATATATATATATATATATATATATATATATATATATATATATATATTATATGTATACATACAGGCAACCCTCGCTTAATGAAGGTTCACACAACGAAATTTCGCTACAACGAAGGTTTCCTTTTACTACCATCTGCTCGTTTAACGAACACCAAACTCGCCTTAACAAAATTTTATCCAGGTAATTTTTTCCAAGTTTGAAAGCCCCACCGTATCATGCAAACCAACAGGCTTTTGATTACACCAGCGCCTCTCGTGGACAAAACTCGCACCACTCACTCCCCCAGTTGAAAACAATAACAGTGTCAGCAGCAGCTCGTCTTTCTACATGCCACCAAAAATGCCCTGCAGTGTCGCCTGGCGTTGCTAAAAAGACCAGGAAGTCTCTTCCTCTTGAAGTGAAGCTGGATATTATTCACAGACATGAGAGAGTCGAGAAAACTAATAGCATTGATTCCCACCATCTTGACTCCATCTACTGTCTACCATTCTTAAGTCAACAGACTCTATTAACCCCTTCCTCGGCAGAAACGAGTATACAGTAATACTCCGCCTAACGAACAGGATAGGGGGTGTCAAAGCTGTTCGTAGAGCGTAAATTCGTTAAGCGGACGTGATTTTCCCATAGGAAATAATGGAAATAGGGAGGGATGCGTTCTGGGCTGGTCCCCAACATATCATATGGGTTAAAAAAAAAATAATAATATATATATATATATATATATATATATATATATATATATATATATATATATATATATATATACGTTTGGCAGCATATTGGGTCACCAATGTACCACTACTTCTATGATGTCATATGAGTCATTGGAATTTAGAGGAGCTACGTACAAATTCTCTCACATTCTCGCATTTATGTTCACAAAACATTTCTATTAGCTTTTTACAAACCTTGCCCCCAAGAAAGGATTTTTTGTAACGCATAAAGTGAAATCTTACATGGAATACCAAAAAATAAAGCAGAGATGAGATGAGCCACAGACGAAGCGAGAGACTCACGGCGACTCAGCCGCTTCTTCTTCTTCTTGTGACCCTTTTAGCTTGCGTGTTGTCTTTCCCCATGATACGTATTTGTTTCCACTCCTCTATTGCCTGCTATAATGGATATCATATCTTAGTATCCATGTACGCTCATGCCACGAGGATAACCTCAACTCCGTGGCACTGACTGATAGTGAATTATTAATGAAATACCGTGGTATTTCATTAGTAATTCACTATTACTCAGTGCCACGGAGTCAAGGTTATCCTCGTGGCATGAGCGTATATGGATACTAAGATATGATATCCATTATAGCAGGCAGTAGAGGAGTGAAAACATAAACATCATGATAAAAGTAACACACAAGCAAAAAGGTCACAAGAAGAAGAAGCGAGAGTGGCGAGTCTCCGCCTGTCTGTGGCTCATCTCATCTCTGCTTTATTTTTTGGTATTCCATGTAAGATTTCACTTTATGTGTTACAAAATAATCCTTTCTTGGGGGCAAGGTTTGTAAAAAGCTAATAGAAATGCTGTTTTGTGAACATAAATGCATATATAAGACAGTAACACCACCTGGAGAGGTGGTGTTCCCATCAACTTCAGAGCAACCTGGTAGCAACCTTGTCACCATCCCTCCAAGCATTCATGGATGCCATTTCGCTGCAAGGGGCTGCTCTGCCGATGTTAAAGAATCTTGGATCCAGCTCCAGGAGGGTTAGAGACAGAGGCGGAGAGCCAGCCAATCACAGTGAAGCTACCGCATTCGGTCCCTCACCCAGCAAATTCAAACTCAGAAAATTCGCTAAAACGGCTGTGGTTGCACGGTATGTGAACTTTTTGGTAAAACTTTATATAGTACGTTAAACCAGAAATTCGTTAAACGAACGTTCGTTAAGCGGAGTATTACTGTACTCGTTTTCACTAAATGTTCCGTTTTCAGTCGTTGACGAGTATACTCATCTAAAATGTGACTTTCAAAAACCAGCTACAGACGTATATATTAGTTTTCACTAAATGTTCCGTTTTCAGTCGTCGATGAGTATACTCGTCTAAAACTTGACAGTTGAAAACTAGCTACAGACGTATATACTCGTCAATTCTGACCCTTTCTAAGCCATTCTACATGTGAAACGAGTATTCTCATCAAATCGTACACCTGGCTGAGGCGACAGGGTGGAGCGGTGAGATTTCAAGGATGCTTTTACTAGACTTGCTCCGACAACCACTGTCGTCGCATGGGTGTTGTTTTCATCCACATTGCCACTCATTTTTTGTACCCTTTTCAAATAATTTACACCCCAAATGTCTAGTTATGAGGAAGATAGTGAATATGAACCTTCCCTCAGAAGCTTGAATACTTCTGATGACACTGCCAGTTCATCAGACAATGAATATTTCTCGACAAGTGAGGAGGAGGAGGAGGAGGAGGAGGGAGGTGAGGGAAGAGCTTGGAGTTTATAGGAAGACTAGTTAACTTGTGTATGTCTACAAAGGTATTTTCAAAATAAAAAGTTAACCACAAAAATGGGGAAAAACAGTATTACAAGCTGTTTTCATAATCAGCATAAAAATTACTATATAGAACCAAAATAAAAAAATTGTCTGAAAAAGAAACGTTTTTAACTAAAAGATTGTTGGGGAAGGGGTTAAGAAAGCTGGTAAGACCATATCTTCCTTGCAAGCTAAAAGAACCACCTGAACTTGTGACTCTGCAATGGATAAAATGGAAAGCCTTGTGGAAATGTGGTACATAGGTTTTGTATGCGGTACAATAATGCGCCCTTTGTTTACATTCCACAGGTTGCCAGCTAGCGTATTTCCCGCTCCACTCTCCCTCCCTTCATAAATTTAAGATCATCAACATTATAAAGTTACTTACATACATACATTAGTGTACATTATAATGACTTAGTCTTAAATTAAACTGCTTAAATGTTTAACTTCATAAATTTTATTTTCATTAAACCTTTTACTGTACTATGATGCATTTTCACTTTGCTTACTCTCAATGGAAGCTCAAGTCAGGGGTTAAACTTGTTAAAATTGGTTCGCTTAACGAAAATTCGCTTAACAAAGGGTTTTTTAGGAACGTAACCCCTTCATTAAGCGGGGGTTGCCTGTATGTGTATATATATATATATATATATATATATATATATATATATATATATATATATATATATATATATATATATATATATATATATATATATATATATATATATATATATATATATATATATATATATATATATATATATATATATATACACACATATATATATATATATATATATATATATATATATATATATATATATATATATATATATATATATATATATATATATATATATATATATATATATATATATATATATATATACATACATACATACGTACTGGCCACTTTCTGAGCAGTATATATACACACACCTGGTGGATCATGCCACGGTGTGCTGGGAAATGGAGTGTGCTGATTGGTCTGCTTCAGAAGGTCTTCCAGTTGTTGTCATGGCAAGCTGGGCTGCTGTGTGGGAGAGGCACACAAATTTTTCCTTGTGATTAGTTTCCATTCTTTTAGGTAAATTGTATTTGAAGTGGGCCTTTTATTTATTTTTTTATTTTTGCATAAAAAAGACCTAGTTATCTCTGCTGTGGTGATGTGTGTCACCTCTGTTGTTTTCCTACTCCTCTTTTCTAATCATGTGTGCAAAATCTCCACATAGGATTAGAAAAGAGAAGAAGAACAATAGAGACAGCATATATCACCATAGTAGGAAGGATTTGTGTGCCTCTCCTGCATAGGACCCCAGCTTGATATCTAATAGCACTAGTTCAGGGGGTGTTGTGAACCTTCCATTAAATCTAGTTGTGATCTTGCTGAACATTTCCCTTTGTGTCTTACAACTAAAGGGAGCAGTCACAGCCTGCCCTCTAAAGACAACCCTCCTACTTCTCATAAAACTACATGTACTTACTACATGCACACCCTTCATTTAAAATTCAAAATTAAGATAATGGCAACTCCAAATTCAGCCTTGGAGTCTCCTTCTGGGTAAGAGACCACAAATGTCTCCAGTTCGGGCTGGTTTCCCGGTGGCAATGTTAAATGTCTTGACACCTCCCTCGACTTTTTCTTAAGTAATTTCTGCAACATTTTTGGTCTAGATCTAATTTTCATTCTGTAGAACACCACCTCTCCTCTACTAATCCTCATCTTCTTTTTGTAACCAAACACAGCTGTCTGAGGCAACTGACAGTAGCCCCTTCTCTGTTCACTCCTACTTCCTCTATCCTCATTTTTGCTCCAAAGTTGGATGTTGAGTCTATGTGTAAAACGACTTACCTTGCTCTCGTGCCCACGTTCTTGAATCTTCCGAGTTTTCCACCATTTGGCTTTGACTCAATAGTCGCTCTCTAACTAAATTTATCTGTGCTGTTTATCTCTCCCCTAACTCCTCTGACTATAGTAAAATCTTTGACTAACTTCCAAAGTGGAGCACATTCTGTTTCTCTACCCTTTTGTGGAGATCTCCATCCTTGGAGATTTCAATGTTCACCACCAGCTTTGGCTTTTCTCTCCCTTCACTGACCATCCTGGTGAACTTGCCTTCAATTTAGCCATCCTCCATGACCTAGAGCAACTGGTGACACTCTAATCCTTCCGCTTATGCTGTTACCATATCAACTCCGTTGGGCTCCTCCGGCCAGAATCTCATTTCTGCTTCTTGTCCTATCTCTCCTATTCCTCCTCAGGATCCCCAAAGTGGAGGTACCTCTGACATTTTGCCTCTTCCAATTGGGAAGACCTAAGGAGGTGTTACAATGATTTTCCCTGGAATGATTACTGTTTCCCTGTCAGAGACACATCTCTGATATATAACAGAAGTGATAGTGTACCTGTTCTCGTGCTATACGTGATAGAGAGGTTGCCCACAAAAGGTACTTGAGCGTTCCATCTCTTGAATCTCATGCACTTTATATTTCTGCCTGGAATCATGCCAAGTCTGTTCTTCAACTTGCCAAACACTTCTTCATAAATAGAAAATGTCAAAATCCTTCAAACTCAAACTCCCCTTGTGACTTCTGGCATCTAGCCAAAAACATCTCCAATAACTTTACTTCTTTATCTTTTCTTCCTTTATTTCATCTTGATGGCACCACTGCCATCTCTTCTGTCTCTAAAGCTGAACACTTCTCTCAAACCTTTGCTAAAAACTCTACCTTGGATGATTTTGGGCTTGTTCCTCCTCCTCTTCCTCCCTCTGACTATTTCATGTCTTCAATCAAAATTCTTTGTAATGATGTTTTCCATGCCTTCTCTGGCCTAAACCCTTGGAAGGCTTATGGACCTGATGGGGTCCCTCCTATTGGTCTCAAAAACTGTGCTTCATTCTTGCACTTTGTCTATCGACTTCTACCTTTTCCTTCTTGCTGGAAGTTTGCTTACATTCAGCCTGTTCCTAAAAAGGGTGACCCTTCTAATCCCTCAAACTACTGTCCTGTAACTTTAATTTCTTACTTGTCTAAAGTTTTTAGAATCTATCCTTAATAGGAAGATTCTTAAACATGTCATCTTCTATCTGATCGCCAGTATGTCTTCCACCAAGGTCGCTCTGCTGGTGATCTTCCGGCTTTCCTTACTGAGTCTTGGTCATCCTCTTTTAGAGATTTCAGTGAAACTTTTGGTGTCGCGTTAGACATATCAAAAGCTTTTGATAGAGTCTGGCACTAAACTTTGATCTCAAAACTGCCCTCATATGGTTTCTAGCCTTCTCTCTGCAACTTCATCTTAAGTTTCCTCTCTGACCCGTTCTATTGCAACTTTGGTAGATGACCACCGTTCTCCTAAATCCATTAACAGTGGTGTTCGTCAGTGTTCTGTCCTGTCACCCACTCTCTTTCTATTATTCATTAATGATCATTTTGCCTTATCTACTCCTACGCTGATGATACCACCCTACATTCAGCCTGTTCCTAAAAAGGGTGACCCTTCTAATCCCTCAAACTACTGTCCTGTAACTTTAATTTCTTACTTGTCTAAAGTTTTTAGAATCTATCCTTAATAGGAAGATTCTTAAACATGTCATCATCTATCTGATCGCCAGTATGTCTTCCACCAAGGTCGCTCTGCTGGTGATCTTCCGGCTTTCCTTACTGAGTCTTGGTCATCCTCTTTTAGAGATTTCAGTGAAACTTTTGGTGTCGCGTTAGACATATCAAAAGCTTTTGATAGAGTCTGGCACTAAACTTTGATCTCAAAACTGCCCTCATATGGTTTCTAGCCTTCTCTCTGCAACTTCATCTTAAGTTTCCTCTCTGACCCGTTCTATTGCAACTTTGGTAGATGACCACCGTTCTCCTAAATCCATTAACAGTGGTGTTCGTCAGTGTTCTGTCCTGTCACTTACTCTCTTTCTATTATTCATTAATGATCATTTTGCCTTATCTACTCCTACACTGATGATACCACCCTACATCTTTCCACATCCTTTCAGAGATGACCAACCCTTCAGGAAGTTAACAGATCACGCAGGGACACCACAAAACGCCTGACTTTTGATCTTTCTAAGATTTCTGATTTGAGCAGAGAAAACTTAGTTCTTTTCAGTGCCTCAAAAATTCAATTCCTCCATCTATCAACCTGACACAACCTCCCAGACAACCATCCTCTCTTCTTTAATGACACTCAACTGTCTCTGTCTTCTACACTTGAATATCTTCGGTCTGTTCTTTACTGATAATCTTAACTGGAAACTTCACATCTCATCTTTTGCTAAAACAGGTTCTATGAAGTTAGGTATCCTGGAGTGTCTCCGCCAGTTTTTCTCACCCCCTCCAGCTGCTAACTCTGTATGGAGTACTCTTTGCATGTTTGGGGGTTCCACTTCTACAGTCTATTAGATAAGGTAGAATCAAAAGCTTCTCATCTCATCAACTTCCCTCCTCTATCTGTCTGTCTTCACCCTCTTTCTCACCGCTGAAATGTTGCATCTCTTTCTATCTTTTATCGCTATTTTCATGCTAACTGCTCTACTGATCTTGATAACTCCATGCCTCCTTTCCTCCTGCAGCCTCGCTGCATAAGGGTTTCTTCTTCGTCTCCCCCCCTATTCTGTCCACCTCTCTAATGCAAGAGTTAACCAGTACAGTAATACTCCGCTTAACGAACGTTCGTTTAACAAATTTCTGGTTTAACGTACTATATAAAGTTAGACCAAAAATCCGCATAACATACAACCACATCCGTTTTAGCGAATTTATCGCTATCCTGTTTCACATTACAGAGGAATAGAGTGGAACACGGGTCACCTGACCGTAGAATGTAGTCACCTCCCAACCCGAGGGTTGTGGGGGAGAAGGTAAAGAAAACGGAAGTTGTACCTCTCCCCCACAACCCACCCCTCTCAGCCCACCAACTCCATTCCTTCACTACGGTCTGTTCGGAGTGGACGTACCTGACACCGTGCTTCTGCCTTGGTCTCATGGCTTCATCACTGGCTCCACGCACAGCGGCACCTTCCCATCCTCGCTCTGGGAGGATATGTAGTGCCTTGCAACGTGATAAGTGCTTATGTGCTGAGTCAGGTGACCCACATACTCTCTGTGTGGGTTGCAGGGGCGGTACATGCTCTCTAGATAAGAGGTGCCCGGAGTGCGAGGACTGGGAGGATCATTAAGGCCAGTAGACACCAAGTTTCCCGTCAATCCAGACGCTTGGCTTACCATAAAGGGAAGGAGGGCGGTAAGTCTTTACCAGTTCTTTCCCCATCGTCATCTGTGTCTTCTGCCTCGAACCTAGACGTGGCACCAGTCCCTGCAGAAGACAGTGCTTCTTCTGACTCTCCTCCCCCTTCCCCTGGCCCCTCTGTCTCCCAGATAAATTTTTCAGATGACCCACAAGCCCAGTTCTCTCAGGCCTTGACGGTGATTAACAAGATGGCTTCCTTCCTGGGGTTTCAGGTGACGACTCTCACACTTGTTTGAAGGATGTTGTGAAAGATATGGTAAGAGATTCGTTAGCAGACGAGTTAACCAGCATGATTTCTGTACCTCCTGTCCCTCCTTCCTCTGATGTTCCACTGTTGTTTATGAGTGGAGGTGGTGTCTCTACCGACGTCCACCTTCCCACAGCTGTTGGGGAGGGGAGGCAGCCCCCCCCAACCAATGTGGATTTGGAGAATTCCCTTTTTCAGCAGGAGTTTTGCACTCTACAACCTGCCACTCCTTCCTGCACCCCCAAGAGGATACCGAAGGACCTGAAGGGGAAGGTGAAACGCTCCCGCACTGCTCCTATGGGGGATGATCGGGAAGTTATGCCTACCACGACACACTCCTCCCTCCCACAGCCGACGGTTGCCGAGTCAGGTTGCTACCACAATAATAAGGCTCGTTCTGTCTCACAACCTAATGTCGCCCTCACATCCTGTGCTGAAGTTCGTCACAAGGTTGAGTCAGCTTCTATACAGGTTGGGGGCGACGCTGGCGGCTCCTGCACGCTATCTTGAGGCGCTGATCCCCAGCTGTTGCCACCTACTTCTGGCAGTCGGTCCCTCACAGTGCACACTAAGTCCAGTGGCAGGGGACAAGTACAAACTTCTACCTCTCTTGTTCACCCTCTTGTTGTCTCACCTTCGACCCACCACGCAGAACAGCGGGAACTTGTCGATTCCTACCACCTGATTCATCCTCACCATGACGACTTACACTTGTCTCTACATTCTCCTTCCCAAGCTGGCGCCACTCTGTGCTACCCCAGCCATAGGACTCGCTTAGAGACTGACGTGCCCTCCTCTTCTGCCAGCCAGACAGGAGATGCGCACGGCAACACTTACCGGACATTTTCGCCTTCACTTCCTGTGTCCTCTGGCGGACATCGAGAGGATGAGACAACCACTGATGAGGAATCCGCCTTCCTCAAACTGACACACTTTCTGTTTAACCAGTTTCCAGACTCCATGGGCTCTTCCCTTACCTTCCAGGACAAACCCTTGTGTCCCGGTCAGGAGGAATTTGTAGCTCAGAAGAAGAGGAGTCCTCTCCGCCCCTTTCATTGGTCTGGCCCCATGAGGCAGTCCACAGAGTCCAACAACCACATTCTTTCAGAATGGATTTCAGCTGGTCGCTCTTCTGCTCTTCCCTTCACTCTTCCAGGGAAATCCTTCTACAGGGCTGACGAGGACACTCTTCACTGCAAGACTGCAACAGTGAATTTGTCCCTTGCTCGCCTCTTAACGAGGAACCCTTCAGATGTGCACTCTTCCATCTCCAGCAAGGATTTAGCACAATTGGAGGAAGCCCTTTGATATCTACGTTCAATCCAGAATTTTCAGTTCTGGATTTTTGGTGCAGTTTCCAAACTTTTCAAGCTGAGCGACTCTGTACCAGATAGGGACCTCCTCATGAACCAATCGGTCTACAGCATGCAATTGGCGATGCAAAGAGCAGCCCAAGTTTCCACCACAGCACTTTTTAACATTCTAATGATTCGAAGGCAGTCCCTCCTGGACCTGCATCCTTCTCCTCTACTGACAAACTGGATCTGATGCTGGCTCCTTTGGATGCCCCCACCCTTTTTGTTGAGGAGAAAGTTGATCAAGCCCGTAGACAATCGGACCTTTTCTCAACCAAGAAGCTACAAGAAGCGACAGTCGCCGCCCTTAAGAGGAAGCCTCCTTCCACCCTTTCTTCATCATCATCTTCTCGGCCCTATTCCAAGCCCTCTACTTTGGGTTTCTGATGCCCTCAACCCCAAGCCAATACCCAACCTTTCAAAAAGACTAGCTCCCGACTTCTGCTGAAAAGTCATCGTCCTTCCGCCCCTGTCAAGGCGGTTTTTCGGAAGTAGGACCCACTAGCCTCGACCGTTCCTGTAGCTGGTTCCCTTGCTCACAGTTGGGAAGTATGGCAAAGGGAGGGAGCAGATTTGTGGGTAGTCAACGTCCTTCGGCACGGCTACCACATTCCCTTCTCCCGTTGTCTACCGCTTTCAGCCTTCCCGAGGGCCTTCGGCAGCTATGCTCCCGACTCCAGGAAGGGGAGAGCGCTACAGGAAGAACTTCACACCCTCCTTCAAAAAGGTTGCGTGGAGCCAGCACCACACGATCCAGGCTTCTACAGCTGGATGTTTGTAGTTCCAAAAGCTACAGGGGGCTTCCGCCCAGTCATCGACTTGTCAACACTGAACCATTTCATCCTCACGACACCATTTCGGATGGAAACCAACACTTACGTCTTGATGGCCATCCAGCAAGGAGATTGGATGATGTCTCTGGATTTGAAGGAAGCCTACTTTCAGATTCCTGTCCACCCAGACAGCAGATGGTTCCTTCGGTTTGTGTGGGGACAACAACCATTCCAATTCAAGGTTTTTTGTTTCGGCTTGTCCACGGCCCCTCAGGTCTTCACCAGAGTGATGGCTCTTCCTACAATGGTTCTGCACAGGAAGGGCATTCGCCTGCTGCACTACCTGGACGACTGGCTAGTGCTATAGTCTGTTCACTTTAGTCTGAGCCGTGAAGCCAAGTCTCATTTGAAAGGAGGCTGCTGATTGGCTGGCCCCCTCTCTCACTCACCTTGTGTTGAAAGGCTGCGTCATGAATGCTTTGTGGTATATGCTTTTGTTTTATGCGGTATATCTCATCTTATACACATAACAGACAGTTTCTGTTGGTACCGTTACACATACAGCAAATGCAGAAGCTTTGATACTTGGGGAAAAACAATTAATAAGCAACTATAAAGAAGTTTTAGCAAGTTGAAAAGGAAAACTTTTCGCGACATCTTTATAACACGGTTTACTTATCATCATATCCTTTGGATATATTAAAGGAATGCTGTTATAAATGATTGCATTTCATAAAAGAATGACTCCTGAACAGTATGCAACTTCCAAATTATAGTTAAAAGATAATGTAAGCGAAATAGAGAATCATTTATGTGAAAGTATGACTCGCGAGGAAGGGCGCGGCGGAGTGCCGCCAGTGAAGACACACTGCTGGTTCACCTTGATCCAGTTATAACTGGATTATGCTCCCACCGCGACCACTCCTCCGTGCCCTTCCTTGCGAGTCATACTTTCATATAAATAATACTCTATTTCGCTTACATTATCTTCTAACTGTGATTTGATAGTTGCATTACCTTCAGGAGACATCCCTTGATGAAATGCAATAGTTTAAAGCAGCATTCCTTATAATATATACACAGAAAATGATGATAAATAAACTGTGTTATAAAGTTATTGCAATGCAGCCTTCACTTCAACTCGTCAAAACTTCTTTATTGTTGCATATTGCTATTTTTTCCTTGAGTATCGAAAGTTCCGCATTCACTGCTCAGGCTAAAGGTACCAACAGAAATTATCTGTCATGTGCATGAGACAAGATATAAGGAATAAAAAATAAACATGTACCACAAGAGCTGTCAGTACACAGCCTCTCAACACAGTGAGCGGGGAGCGTGCCAGCCAATCACTTCTCGCCTTACCTCCATCCTCACCTCCTGGATACAGTATCGTGTCATGCTGCTCTCCGTCACTTGCCCGTCACCGCGAGTGACACCGTCTCATAAATAATTATGTAATTCGCTTACATTATCTTTTAACTATAATTTGGAAGTTGCATACCATTCAGGAGACATTCTTTTATGAAATGCAATCATTTATAACAGCATTCCTTTAAATATATCCAAAGGATATGATGATAAGTAAACCGTGTTATAAAGATGTCGCGAAAAGTTTTCCACTTCAACTCGCTAAAACTTCTTTATAGTTGCTTATTAATTGTTTTTCCCCGAGTATCAAAGCTTCTGCATTTACTGTTGAGTGTAATGGTACCAACAGAAACTGTTATGTGTATAAGATGAGATATAACGCATAAAACAAAAGCATGTACCACAAAGCATTCATGACGCAGCCTTTCAACACAAGGTGAGTGAGAGAGGGGGCCAGCCAATCAGCGGCCTCCTTTCAAATGAGGCTTGGCTTCACGGCTCAGACTTAGGTGAACAGACTATAGCCTCCTCCACAGAAGAAGCCTTAAGGTTGAGGCGGACACTTTTGAATCTCTGTACTTCCCTCAACATCATCGTCAACTGGGAGAAATCCGACCTTACACCCAGACAAGCTGTCACCTTCCTGGGGATGGAGATCCACTCAAGAACCCTAGTGGCATTCCCCTCACAGAGGAGGATAGACAACCTTTTAAACCTCATAGAGGACTTTATTTCCCAAGATGCTCCCCCAGCACAGGCCTGGCTCACCCTCCTGGGCCACCTTTCATCTCTCATCCGTCTGGTACCAGGGGGTCGAAGGAGAATGAGAAGTCTTCAGTTCCAGCTCTCGAGCTACACACCATTACTGTACCGATTTTCCAGTTCACATCTCCCTGGAAGTTTGGCAGAACCTCCAGTGGGGGTCAACCCCCTCCAATCTTCTGCGGGGCCAATCCTTACAGACCCCCAATCCAGATCTTCTCCTATACACAGATGCTTCTTTGGAGGGTTGGGAAGCCTCTCTTCTCGACGAAGAACACAGTGGCCCTTGGTCAGAAAGGGATCTTCAGGAGCACATCTCCCTCTTAGAATTAAGGGCTGTCAGATTGGGGCTTCAGACCTTCGAGCCACACCTACGAGGGAAGACTGTAGCTGTGATGTCAGACAATACCATGGTGGTGGCCTACTTACAGAAAGCAGGCGGCACGAGATCGGCCACCCTCAACCGAGAGGCCCTGCAGACCCTCCAGTGGGCAGAGGACAATTCGGTCACCATACTGACTCGGTTTGTTCGAGGCCAGAACAATGTTCTAGTGGACAGCCTCAGCAGAAAAAACCAAGTGTTGCCAACAGAATAGACGTTGCACCACCAGGTTTGTGCCGACCTGTGGAAACTTTGGGGCTACCCTCTCCGAGACCTGTTTGCCACACGGCTGAACAGCAGACTGCCCAACTTTGTCTCCCCCTTCCCAGATCCAACTGCGGTGGGGACAGATGCCTTCCCTTTTCCCTGGGACCACAAGGAGATGTATGCATTTCTACCATTCGCCATCATGACAAAGGTCATCAACAAGCTCCGTTCATCAAAAGAAACCAAGCTAACATTGATCGCCCCTTTCTGGCCTCAAAGGGAATGGTTCCCAGATCTGGTGGGTATGGCCATAGCGTCTCCATGCAGATGCTATGGAAGGACCTCCTACGACAACCATACTTCCATCGGTTTCACCTCAATCTCCACGCGCTACAGTTAGTAGGGTGGAGACTGTCAAGCGACTCCTCTGATTTCAGGGGTATTCCCGAGGAGTCTTGCAAGCAGTGGCGGAATATAGACGGGCTTCCACGACTCTGAACTATCAATCCAAGTGGAAGAAGTATCAACAGTGGTGTTTGGACACAGGCCATTCGGTGTCACGCCCTTCCAGTCAGAAGTTCGTGGATTTCATTCTTTTTCTCCACCAATCTTGCCAATTTTCGGCTTCTGCCATTAAAGGTTATAGGGCAATGCTTAATAGTGTCTTCGCCCTTAAAGGCTTTGACCTCTCACAAGACCAAGTACTTCGCAATCTGGTCAGATCAGTTGAGAGACAAGCACCCAACTGGTCAGTGAGAACTCCTTCATGGAATCTGGACGTTGTTTTGAGGGCACTCTCTCGACCACCTTTTGAACCAATGAATTCTGCCTCCTTTAGGAACCTCACAAAGAAGACACTCTTCCTCGTCTCCCTGGCCACCGCTAAAAGATTTAGCGAACTACAAGCTTTGTCCAGGAGAGTTGCCTTGCAAGGTGAGGACCTTTTCCTCTCTTATCTGCCAGAATTCCTTGCAAAGACAGAGAGTGCCTTTAACCATCTCCCTAGAGAATTTCGGTTGAAAAGTCTCACACCCTTGGTGGGTCCTGATGATCAAGAACGTCTCCTCTGTCCAGTACGAGCCCTTACATACATGCTGGAGAGGTCGAAAAAACTTCTCACACAAACCCAGGAACTTGTTCCTCTCACCATCAAATACTGCCAAGCCTCTTTCTAAGAATGCTTTGTCATTTCTTCTCAAAGAAATCATCCTCCAGGCTCATGAGTCCTTTCCAGAGGAACTTCAGCAACCACTAAAAGTAAGGGCTCATGACATTCGCGGAATTGCAACCCCGCTCAACCTCTCCCGGAACCATTAATTTACAGCCATCCTGGAAGCAGCCTCCTGGAAGACTTCTTCGGTCTTCGCCAACCATTACCTGAAGGACTTGGAGAGAATAGATGGGGATACCTATTCTCTAGGTCCTATTGTGCCAGCTGGTGACATTGTGCGTTAGCCCAGTCACAGGCCCTGTCCTCCTGCCTTGTGACAACTTCAGCTTCATCTACATTCCTGGAAGACCGGGTGAGATTGCTGTCGTTTCCCTCTCCTGAGACATGTGGCAGGGTTGGCAACATTGTGCTCTAACCTTGCTTCCAACCTTCCAACCTCAAGGTGTCTACTCCAGTGCCCAAGACCGGCCCCAAACCTCACCCACCGATGGATCTTACGGGGTTAGTTCTAGGTGTTTTATCTTCTATACTGTTCTCCTTGATTCTCAGGTGATGCCACTCCTGTCTCAGAGCACACCCCTCCACTCAATGTGGGATTCCGTTATATTCCTCTGTTATGTGAAACAGTGTAGCGATAAACTATTTTTTCATACTTAAAAAATTAGATGAGCCACAGACGAAGCGGTAGGGCCACGTCTTCTTCTTCTTCTTGTGACCCTTTTGCTTGCGTGTTTCTTTCATCATGATGTTTATGTTTTCACTCCTCTACTGCCTGCTATAATGGATATCATATCTTAGTATCCATATACGCTCATGCCACGAGGATAACCTTGACTCCGTGGCACTGAGTGATACTGAATTACTAATGAAATACCGCGGTATTTCATTAATAATTCACTATCACTCAGTGCCACGGAGTCAAGGTTATCCTCATGGCATGAGTGTATATGAATACTAAGATATGATATCCATTATAGCAGGCAATAGAGGAGTGGAAACAAATACGTATCATGGGGAAAGACAACATGCAAGCTAAAAGGGTCACAATAATAAGAAGAAGCGGCTGAGTCGCCGCGAGTCTCCCACTTCGTCTGTGGCTCATCTCATCTCTGCTTTATTTTTTGGTATTCCATGTAAGATTTCACTTTATGCATTACAAAACAATCCTTTCTTGGGGGCAAGGTTTGTAAAAAGCTAATAGAAATGTTGTTTTGTGAACATAAATGCGAAAATATGAGAGAATTTGTACGTAGCTCCTCTAACTTCCAATGAATCATGATATCATAAAAGTAGTGGTACACCGGTGGACCAATATGCTGCCAAACGTATATATGATTTTTTTTTTTTACCCATGTGGTATGTTGGGGATCAACCCAGAACGCATACCCCACTATTTCCATTATTTCCTATGGGAAAATTACGTCTGCTTAATGAATTTTTGCTCTACGAACAGCTTTGACATCCCCTATCCTGTTCGTTAAGTGGAGTATTACTGTACTCTCAATCATTTATACTGGTAAACTCTGGAACTCCCTTCCTGCTTCTGTATTTCCATCTTCCTTTAACTTGACTTCTTTTAAGAGAGACGTGTCGAGACATTTGTCCCTAACTCTTATGTCTTTTAGGGAACTGGCATCATAGTGAGCCTTTTTTTTTTCCCATATTTTGTTGCCCTTGGCCAGCTGCCCCTCCTATATAATCTAACTCCCTGAGTCCTGGTACCATCCTTGTTGCCAGCCTTTGTACCCTTTCTACCTTCACATTTTTCTTCATATGCAGTGACCAGACACATGCTGCATATTCTAGCTGGGGTCTTATTAAGGTACATAATATCTTCTTCATCATTCCTTCATCTAGGTAGTGGAATGCAAAGCCAATATTTTGAAGCATGTTGTATGTTTTCCAAAAAATCTTGTTAATGTGTTTCTCCGGTGACAAAGTGTTTTGCACGGTTACTCCTAAGTCTTTCTCCTCATTGGTCTCTTTAATTTTCTCATCACCCAGTCTGTAATCCCAGTTTGGTCTGTATCTACTTCTTCCCATTTTCATAACATGGGTCTTGTCTATATTAAATTCCATCTGCCACTCTTTACTCCACTCATATATTTTATCAAGATCTTCCTGTAACTTGTTACAATCTTCCACATTCTTTACTCTCCTCATAATTTTAGTATCGTCCGCAAACATGTTCATATAACTGTCAATTCCTACTGGCATATCATTAACATAAATCAAAAACATGATGGGACCCAGCACTGACCCTTGTGGAACTCCACTGGTTACCTTCTTCCACTCGGACTTCCTTCCTCTCACCACTGTTCTCATTTCTCTTCCCATTAAGTAATTTTCCATCCATTTTGCTAGTTTATCATTTACTCCTCCAGTCATCTTTAGTTTCCACATCAGTCTATTGTGTGGTACTTTATCAAAGGCCTTTCTCAAGTCCAGGTAGATAGCATCCACCCATCCCTCTCTATGTTGTAGTATGTCAGTCACTCTTGAATAAAAACATAATAAATTGGATACACACGATCTTCCTTTTCTGAAACCAAACTGCCTTTCACTCAGAATGTTTTCACTTTCTAGATACTCACTCCACTTAGCTTTAATTACTTCTTCACATACCTTGCACAATATACTAGTCAACGATACTGGTCTATAATTTAGCGGTTCCATTCTACTACCATTCTTATATATAGGCACAATGTCAGCTCTTTTCCACTCTTTCGGGACTAATCCTGTTCGTATGGAGGTTTCCACAATATCAAATATGGGGTTCAACAATTGATCCTTACATTCTTTTAGCAACCTCCCAGATATGCCATCAGGCCCCATTGATTTATTAATATCCAGATTGCTTATAATTTTCCTTACATCTTCCTTAGTAACCATGATGTCCTGCATTTGCTTTATTTCCGTAGGCCTTCCTCCCATAAAATGCTCCTCCTTTGTAAACACTTTGCAAAAGTTGTCGTTCAAAATTTCAGCTATATCTCCAGCATCTTCATATACTTCTTCCCGTTTTTACCTTTTCTATTGCCTCCCTTTTATTTAGTTTTCCATTTATGAATTTGTAAAACATTTTGGGTCACTATCACAGTTTTCCACCACCCTCTGTTCATATTCCTTCTGTGCTGTTCTCCTTACTTCAACATATCTATTCCTTGCTGTTTTGTAGCCTTCCCTTGATAATACATCACTGTTTTTCTTAAGTTTCTTCCATGCCTTTTCTTTGTTCTTTTTTGCTTCTTCACAATTTCTATTAAACCACTGTTTATTATTTAAAGTCCCCTTTCTGTAATATGGCACAAACTTTTTCACAGCAGAGTTATACAAATCCATAAATTTATCGTATTTCAATTGCATATCTCTTTCCTGGTATACCACGGACCAGTCAATTTCATTAAAGAACTCCCTTATATGGTTATAATTTGCCCTAGTATAATTTAATTTTTCCTCCCTGCGTTCCACAATCTTATTCGTGCTTAATTCTGTATCCAGCTCAAAGCTTAGGACATCATGATCGCTTTTCCCCAAGGGACTTTCATGTTCAATTTCCTCTTTTAGAGAGATTCCCCTGGTAAATACCAAATCCAACCTTGCTGCAACATCTTGTCCCCTGCACCTTGTTGGTGATCTCACCCACTGTGTCATCAAGTTATTTAACAATTCTTCTGCCCACTCACCACCGTTCACCACTTCGTAGTCTTCCCACACTATTTCTTTGCAATTAAAGTCTCCAACTATCATCACTCTATCCTTTCTGATGAGTTCTTGCTTCATTCTGTCTAGAGTATTTCTCATCACCATTTGGTACTGTTCATATTCCCAAGCACTGGTTCTGGGTGGTATGTATACTGTTATAATATTAATGTCCCTCTTGCCATCTGTTATAAGCATACTTATCACTTCCTCATTTCTCTTACTATAGTTCACCTCCTTCACTATCAGATCTTCCTTAGTAAGAACCATTATACCACCACCACCTTTATTTTTCTATCATTTCTCCATACTTTGTAGTGTTTTACAACAAACCAGTCTAGCTTTATTTTGGGCCTTAGCTTTGTTTCCACTACACACATTATGTCCGGTTCGTTATTTCTTAGGTAATCCATACATTCTAGCCTCTTAGACAGAAATCCATCTATGTTCGTGTAAGTCACTTTTATTCCATTCCTAGTCTCGTTCTTCCATGTAATGCCTATTCCGTCTGTTTTATCCACCACTTCTTTAGCCTCCCATTTCTCATCCTCCAAAAAAACTTGATCTTTTCCTCCTCTGTTCTTTCGTCATTCCTCTCTTTCACTTCAGATACTAGCTCCTTCATTTTCATTCTCTCATCTTGTGACATATTTCTTCTTATGTAAATTGTTTTGGTTTCCTCAGAGTCCTTAAGTTTCCAAGCCCTCCTCAACAAGGCCTCCGCTGCCACCTGAGACTTTAATTTCAATTTTAATGGTCTATTCTTGCCTTCCTCAAAAGCTCCCAATCTCACACTTTCTTCTACCTCAGCATATAGGTCCTCTTCTTCCACAGAGATCTTGTTCAGTAAAGACTTAATCTTGTCATTTTCCTTATCCCTCCTGTCCTGCCAGTTCCTGTTAGTTTCCTCCCGCAATCCTATTATGATCACACATTTTTTCTTTTCAGCAATATCTCTCACCACATACTCATTTTCCTTTAGTGCCTTTACCATTTCCCTCTGCGTAATCCCTTTATTTTCCTCTTCCTGCTTTTTTACTATCTCCCTAAACGACCTTTGTACCTCCTGATGTTCATGGTTCACTTCTTTCATCCTGGTATCAATTAGATTAAGACATTCCTCTTTCTTCAAGTCCCCTTCGGATATTTTTATCTCCATTTCCATGAGTTTAGCCTTCATCTCTTCACATTGTTTCCTTAGTTGTTGGTTTTCTTTCTCCATCTCTACTTTTTCCTTCAATAGTTCTTTGTTCGCTAGCATTAACAAATAGATCTCTTTTTTTTAGCGAATAATTTTCGGCTAGAACTCTATCCAGTTTTTCTTCTATTGACAAAATGCTTAAGAACTTACTTTCCAGCGCCTGGATTCTTGCATCCATATCAAGTTTCTGCAGTCCTTTTGGCGTAGTAATAAAAACCTTCAAAGTCTCTAGTTTGCCTGGACGCCATTTTTGTTGTTGTCAGCTGATTACGGCCAGAACGATCACCGTCCACACTCCGCTCTCAGGGATTACTCTCCATATCACTCACTTTCAACACTAAGAGACAGTAGAACATTAACGGACACAAACTTAGAGTTACCCGGGCCCTGTGATACCATAGGTATTTTCTTTCTTCCCGTCCACAGCCGGAGACGAGCCGTCCTCTCTCAGCGACGGCAACGAGGTGTGTGTGTGTGTGTGTGTGTGTGTGTTGTCAGGTAAGAAAAAGTTATTTATAAATAAATACAGTGCATAGGGATAGTGCTGCTAGTTGGTGGCTTGGCACATCTGTCCAACCTCAGCTGAGCTAGTATCTACATTTTTCCCTTGGATCTCATGCACTGTTATTGTTCTTTTGTCATTTTCACACTGTTTACTTACCTTGTTTTTTTTTGTTTAAAGAAAGTGGACTAAATACTAAACTCAAGAATTGCAAAACTCAGAGAGTGTGAAACTCAACATATGGGTGTAGACACCGAGTCTTTGCTATCCTTTTACAGGTATATCAGCCTGGTGTAGAAATATATGTTACAGTAACAATAGTTCCTTTTTTACAGTCATGATTTTTTATATTAATTTTTTTTTCAGATTTCTGCACTAAGAGCCCCAGGTATTATAGGAATCTCTTTTAACCCTTGCTCTGAAGTCAGTGATGGAAAGCCTCAGTGACTCTGATCCTGATTTTTGGGAACTGGGAGGCAAGGGAGAAGGCAGTTCAAGCCAAGGGAGAAGAGGACACCACCGGAGAAGGTGAGGCCAACAATAAGGATAGTAGTAGGTACTGTACTTTGCAGAACAACTCCCATCCTCTACTTGCAAGATGAATACAGTAAGAGTCCATTAACCCCTTCGCGTCGGATGTTAAAAAAGCCCGCCTGTATGATATACGGGTGGTAGTGCCGTGTGCCCTAACGCGGGAAACTCTTGCAAGCTTGTCATACTTGTCTTTGTGTATTATGCTGCTATTTTTTAGTCACTATATCGCCTTCGAAGAGGAAAGTGGACGCTTTTCTCTTCGGAGAGAGAGAGAGAGAGAGAGAGAGAGAGAGAGAGAGAGAGAGAGAGACAAGCGGGACGCATGTAGCTTATCTTTCGAGAGGAAGAGGGGGAGGGAGGGAAGGGAGAGGGAAACGAAGGGAGGAGAGAGAGAGAGAGATTAGAAAATTTGTTGTTTTTGTATTTGTGTGTGTGTATGTGTGTGTGTGTGTGTGTGTTCACAAATGTTACAAGGTGGGACGCATGTAACTTATCTTTCGAGAGGAGAGGGGAGGGAGGGAAGGAGATGGGAGGAGGAAAGGGAGATGGGGAGGAGGAATGGAGAGAGAGAGAGAGAGAGAGAGAGAGAGAGAGAGATGGGAACAGTCTATGCCATTGGGTAATTTTAGACACAAGGCGGGACGCATGTAGCTTATCTTTAGTGATTGGTGGAGACAAGGACGGTGGGAGGAGCACTAGGATTTCAAAGACAGCATACGGCGTGTGTAGTTAGTATCCAACACACTATACGGGACAACTGAACTGGAGAAAGCTCAGAAAAGAAATATGACGTCTACGTAGGCGTCACCGTATATGCTACTGGGGCTTCATGACGCCTACATAGGCATCACCGTATTGAAGGGGTTAATCTGATGAACAGAGAATCAGGAATATGTCAGATAATCAGTTTTCCCTTTAAAACACATAACTAGTGAAATAGTAAGTGATATATCCTTGAGAGTATCCATTTTAAAGTGAGTGTTAGTAATATATTTATTCAGTTCTCTCAGGTTTATAATTACCCTGGTCATCCCATCTTCTTTCATAGTAGGAAAAACATTAGAAAAAACAAGTCCTACAATAGGCTCACAACTCTCAACTACTTTCTGTTCCAAGAACCTCATTATGATGCTGTCCAGAACTTATGATCAATTACAGAGATAGTGAGGGGCCTAATCAGAGCAGTTTATGTAGGTAGCTTATCAAACTCAAGGACTTTACTGTAGGATGAATATGGAGAAGTCATGCACTGTCAAGCAATTTATTTAAACCTGTACGAGAGTGCCAGTGTAAGCATACACAATCACAAATGCCAACTACTATATCATAGTAGACATAGTAAACATATAATATGGACCCACAGTAACACATCACAAATACAGACATTATATAGACATTATAAATTTCACAGCTCAGTTGCAATCTGCAACAGTAATACGAGCATCATCCTTAAACACAGTAGTCATACAAACTCACTTCATTGGCCAATGGCACATTCGTCCTAGTCACTGCAGGACAGAGAGCCACCTGGTATCTTTCAACAGGCAGAACCAAATGTCACCTCCCAAATGAACCAGCACTGCTCAATTGGTCGTCGGACAGCACTGACAGGTACAAATCAACCACCAACTCCCAGCTGATCTGATACCACCCAACAAATACAAACACTATAACATGGGCAATATAACCATCAGATTCATTATGTATACAATTCCAATGCTTACCCTAATTGTTTCACATCCAATAATTAACATACATATAAACACACAATAACTTACTTGACTGGTTGTCAGACAGCCCCAGGCACTCCAGCATACACTAGTCACCACAGTACACCGTCCACCACCACACTCCTCAATCCAAGTTCCTGCGTCACCCATCAAATCCAAACACTGTATCCATGACACAATAATCCTACGCAGGGAGGAGGTGGTGGCGGGGACGTCAATGCTGGGGTACGACTGACTCCTTACACTGGCTGCACCTCCCAGGAAGGCAGATACCACATCATAAACACCACACAAATGAAATGTGCACAGATGGATGAACAAAACAAAGTGCCACAATAGACATATCATCTATGATACATTTACCATTGACCACATCATGAATCTATTTATCAGTGGTAAAGGCTTACCACTGCAGTCTGACAGCAAAGACTTTGCCACTCACAAAATTATCCATAGTATTCCTCGAAGAGAGAGTGTTGATACATACCAGAGGGAGGCTTATTGGAGAGGCCTGTGCAGCTGTGTCCCCTTCCCCTGGGATTGCCTTTGTCCTAAAAAGGCCTTGACTGCTGGGGAAGGTAGGGCCTCCTGGGAGCATGTTGGTAAATGGCAGGTCTTCTTGTTCCTGGACTGGTGAATTTTTCAATGTTTCTTAGGGACATCAAAGGGAAACAGGTCAGCTGTCCTAACCTCATAGTCCTATTTCCTAACCACTGCCAGGAATCTGAGTAAATTGCTCGACAATAGATTACTTGAAATCAATTGCTCGAAAAATAATTCTCGAACTATCAATTGCTCGAAAGGCAAATTGCTTGAAAACAGTGGTTAAATGAAGATAAATATGTAAAGATGTACCGTATAAGAGAAAGTAATACAACTTCAGTATTGTTAATTGAACAGTTAAGATTAAGAATGGGTACAGGTAACTTGATTTACACGATAGATGTGTTACAAGAGGCATTGCGTATTTCAAAATTTGCATAAAACAAACTTGTAATTCTCATAAGAAACAATAGATAATAGGGGTGATGTGGGATGTGGTCCAAATCATGTATAAGCAAACCAATTGTGCAAATTTAATTAATTATAATATTTTTTCAGTTGCGTATTAACAAAAACATGTAAATCAAGAGTTACCTGTGCATTTATACAACCGGTCTTATTTTTTTCTACATTGTTTGTTTTGTCATAGTTTAAAATAAAGGGACATTTTTATTATTTTTGTTGTTCTTCATGATTGGAAAATAAAGAAAATAAAGCTGTGTTATTGCTAATATTTATTCTATTAGTATGAAATTTTGTATGCAACACTTCTTGAATATTTTTCTATATTGTTTGTTGTGTCATAGTTTGATACAATATTTCTTTAATCGCATAGCATGGTCACGGTACTATTTTCTGCCCTCAGCTGCACGGACTCCTCCCACATATTGTTCTATTCGCAATTCTTGTAAACTTTGTTCTCTCTTTAGTCCATCAATAAAACTCCAAATAGAGGGATAACGAGCACCTATTTGATGTTAAAACTGTTGTGCCACCTTTCAATTGCATTGTTTGTTTTCAACATTCTTTCTACAACATTATCAAAACAGTTCCACATTTCATATTTAAATAAAGGAGCACATCTACGGCTGTGTCTATACTGGTGTCCAATCCACGTGTCTTCAAAATAATCCACTACTCCTTGAAGCTCATCTGGAAAAATTCCTTTTTTAACTAGAAATTAAAAAGTTTCCACAACTTTGGTTACAGGTATAAGTAACAATGCAGATAAAAGATAAACTTTAAGAGCAAATTCAGCATTGGTGTCGTACATTATCTTAACATGTTAACCGCGTTTGCCAACTCAGCACACTCGCCCACACCATGTAACCTTCATTACCCGACCACGCCAGTGTCCATTGGACTTTTGCAGAGAGAAGAGGTATATATCATTGTGAGAGCGTGGCCTCTAGTATAGAGCGTAAAAATCCATGGTACAGATATATACCGAACTGCGGACCAGTAATTTTTTTCCCTTCTATCGCGTATTGGTACACCAGTGTGCCAGGCATGGGCTGTAGCATATGATGATATATTCTTGACACTATCAACAGTACCTGAGTAAGGTAATAACTTAGTTCCAAGTGGAATGAAAAACAGAAAAGGAGAAGAGATTGTAAAACCTGAAAGTGTCATTGAGTACAATAAAGCAAAAAAAAGTGTTGATGTTGCTGATCAACTCAATTCCTACTATTTGCCACTCTGCTAATCAAGGAAGTGGTACAAGAAGCTGGCTCTGGAAATGATTGCTGGGATATCAGTGACAAATGCTCAAATTCTATACAATAAATACTCCTCAGCAAAACAAGTATGCCTAAAAACCTTCAGAGAATCAGTAATTATCTCTTACTAAAAACATTCCTGAGGAAATTACAAAACCAGGGAAGAGCACCTCTGATATATTGGGTGCAAGAAAAGAACATACCTTACAGGAAGCAGATGGACCAATGAAAAATACAAAGAAGCGATGCAGAGGATGCTATGAGAAAATCTCACTGTCTGAGGGATACAAGGTGGCCACAAACAAGGCTACGCGAGTATCCACCTATTGCAATGAATGTAAGGGTCAACCACTCCTTTGCATTTCATGTTTCAATGAAAAACATGACATGTAATTAGTGATCAACTTTATGATGATCTAATATTCCATTATTTTCTTATAATGATTGTATTTTTTTATTTTTAAGTAATATGTCACCAAACATTACTTGTTATTCAGAAGCCTATTTTTTTCTTTCAACAAAATGAAATAATTGTTTTATCATTTTTATCTTATTTTCCAGTACCTTAGCAACACATCTGCAGTCATAATAAATACAAATTTATACACAAATTGTTTACATACTCATGTTTTTAATAGTTTTTAGAAAGTGATATTCGGGCCTCAGATGTACCAATACCCAACAAGTGAAACATTTACTCGGTATACGGGTGGCCCGAGATGCGGTTAACGTGTTAAGCCCATTTGCTTGAATTTTTTATAAAGGCTTTGATCAAAATGAAAACATTGGAAATTTTTATTCTGTGGCATTAACCATGGCAAGCTCAAAATCAATCATTATTGCCAATGGCTGGAATATAGGGATTTTTTTCTTTTAAGAGCCTTCAGCAACCTCTTATAAGTTTCTTCTGTTTTGTTAGATAACAGTGCATGTACAAGAGGTAATATATTACTTGACTTCAAGCCATGTATTGTATACAGTTGACAAAAATCAAAGACACAGTTTTAAGAGTTCCATCAGCATACTAGTGCTCAAAACGTGCTAAGATATCAAGATTGGCTTGGGTTGCAAAAATTAAAATGTGATCATTTGTGGGACCATAGTCATAAATAAGGAATAAATCTCTTTTGATGCTTTTGGTAAACTCTCTGTGATGTTAAGATCGAAGTTGCTATTAGGCAAAGCAGGTCCAGCAATTTTCCTTGTGTGTATATTACGTATGATTCTTTTCATATTTGATACTGAGGGGTGCTTCACTGCTGGAGCAGCACTTACTTCTATTGAAGCACATGATACAATATAATGTGGTGCATCTTGACTATTTATTGCATGTTCTTTCACTTTCTCAGTGGTCTCAATTTCAGTGGCATCTCCTGCATGGTTGTGATTTCTGCTTTGTTTCTGGATAACATCATTGACAGTGATAACACGTGCTGAGCATTTCCTCTTTTTTGCACATTTCACATTTCTAGTAAATCTTATTGTTCACTGTTTTGTCCTTAATGTATAAATATACATCCAAACACAACTTCTTTTCTTTTTTGCTCTCAACAAAAGTTATGTCCATCACTAGGGTTCAAGATCTCCAAAATTACTGTAATAGAAATAGAAAACAAATATAAGAAAAAATCAGAAAAATAGTCAGTACTATTGTAGGTTAATTCAATATCAACAATAGATAATCAAGTGGTGAGTATTCACAATTAAGGGATAACTGTAAGACAAGTCTAATGATAATGGATATGGTTGCTGTGGGAAGAAAGGGAGAACCACACGTATAGAGTAGCCCTGTCACCATGTGTTGAGCCAGCCAAGAGAGAAAGACTAGAAGACTGACTGTTAAGGCGAGTGTTGTGGCTCCTCTTATAATCTTCTGTGTTGACATGTGAGATGGTGCAACTTCAAAATTTCAAACTATCTGCCTTTCGAGCAATTGATAGTTTGAGAAATTATTTTTAGAGCAATTGATTTCGAGCAATTTACTGTCGAGTAGTTGATTTTGAGTAATTTACCGAATTCACTTCTGTCAGGGCTGAATCATGCACATGAATGCGTGCCACTTCCATCCATAACTGGTTAAGGTAACACACAGCAGTGGTTAGAAGACATAAACTATTATTCAGTCCATCCAAGTAAAGGTTGACATGTTATCTTTTCTTTCCACCAATGTCACTGATGTACTGTGCAGCAGGGATTATATTCTTGGAAAGCAGACTGTTTATATAAGAGAGATGAGCATCAATCAATTTGTCTCCCACACACACATGGCCTTAGGGATAGCTGAGTTTATAGTCAAAATAGTCAAGGTAGGAACATTGTTAGGAAGCTTAAACTTACTACATGTAACTTTAACATCATCAGAAGTAGGGCAGCGCTTAAGGCTTGCATCCGGAATAGTAACCAAGTGGCCAAAAAGAGGCTCACCTTTCTCTTCCTATCCATGGATGTGTTTTCAAGAGTGCGAAGAAACTCTCATCAGCTCCCACATCATCAAGCTGGCTCATAAGAGAACACAGACACAATCGTCTGCAGTGGGTGGGCCAGTTGTGTTGACATCTTAACTTATCTCTGCAGTTGAAGGTGGCAATGCACAAGCAACCACCTGTTGCGCATTGAGATCCCATATTTCTCTCTTCCTCACTTGCTCAACAATCGGGTCCTTGTCACCATTGGAGCGTTTTCTAAAAAAGGGGAAAGGGAAGCAGACTGGGATGTATTGGATATATTGTTTACATTACGTAATCACTTATCTGATTTTGTTTGTATGGTGATGACATAGTAGTTGGTGGTTAGTAAATATACTGTACATTTTTCATTGTCGAAGGGTGGTTTTATTTTCATAAAAATAAACTAAAAATAAAAAAAATATGCATGTAGCATTCCAGGATTTCAACACCCATTCACACACTTGAGCTATTGATGGGTGTTTCATTCTTCCACAGGGTGTCATTTCATGTCTTTCTTCCAGGAAGGATTATGGTATTGGAAATACTTGTACCAGCTAAGTACTGAGTTTACATCATATAAAAGGCTGAATTAAATAGTACTTAAGCTAACATCATAATGTAATGACTCAACATACAAATCCAGGTCGCTATCGGTCAAGTATCCAAGCTCACTTGAGGCTTGGTGTTGCCTCACAATATAACATTCGTCTTGGAAAACACACTAGTATTTTTCAGGATATTTTTTAGGAAAAAAAGTGCATCTTGTAAGCTGTAAAATATGATGTGTAATAACAAATAGGATTTTTAAAGGGACCGTCTGGTTGGGTTTTCAAAAATCGAAAATAAAGAGGTATGTGGGTAATTTTTTTCACTGATAGATAACTGTTACATGATGTTAGTTTAGTAGTTACAAGCAAATCGAACTTTAAATAACTGCATGAAAAAAAAAATCTATTTTTTTTAAAGAACATTTTCCCCATATACTTTGTCACCAGAGGGCAGATTTAAATTTTGCCAGTACATATATGAAGTATGTGGTGTAACAAAACTTTCCATTTCATAGAATTTTGAATTTTTTATTTTGATGGAATTATGAATTAAAAAATTCTTTTTTTACAAAATTACATTGCAGCACAGAAAATAAGTTTTTCCAAATTTTATGAGATGGAAATAGAGCAGTTTCATTGAGCTTCAAAATGATACCTCAAAATTGAAAATCTGTTGAGAAATGTGGGAGAAGATGCAATTTGAATGATAAAGTGAAAACTGAGAAAAAGGCAAAAACCCCTGAAATGTCATTTCCGTCCTCTGTGACCCTGTACATTTATTTGGGTTGGATATTTCGTGCTCATGTACCACCATGTGCATCATATATGTTTTTTAGGCATGTTTAGAATATTCTGTAAGACTCTTATGGCACCTGCCCCCCTACAATGACTGTAGGTATTAGTTGCTCGAAGGCAAGGGTGTCTCCCATCCATGCATGGTTGGTACAACTTGTAATTTCCCCTTGCACTGTTTGTTTAGACTTTGTAAGGCAAAAAAGCAAGTAAAATAGGCTGGATTGTGGCTTGCAAGGCTTGAAACAACGGGCGAGATACTCAATACATCTTCCTCCCATCTCAGTCACATGGACACTGAGATGGAAGGGGAGAGGGTGTGTTCCTGTGTACGCCATAGTACTAAGTTACTAGCGCCTGCCTTTCCTTACCAAAAGAAACCACTTTTCATGACTTTTTCCGTGCTTATTATCATCATTTATGGTACTGCAAGTGGGGAGGGGGAAAGCCCAGGGCTGTGGTGGGCGTGGCAGGGGTCCTTTTAAGATTAAATACCCCGTGTATTTTAGTGTATTTCCTCAAAATACACCATCACTATGTTGCCATATGTTCGGGGATACTCTGGTGGTGTTTTGAGGATTTTTTATATATATCAGATTTTTCGGTACCATTGGCGACTGGATATGTATATATATATATATTGTTACGGTTTGCACTAACGTAAGTCGTCACCCGGCTGCGGTTAGCTGCTACAGCTCCCTAGACTTTTATTCTGGCAAAATTGCCAACTTTATTACGGTCAGAACAGTGGGGATTTTAAAACACTCCACAGAGTCCCCACTACTATAACTCACAGCCGACGTAACCCTCAGGTTCTTTCAAGGTCGCCAACAGTGTATAATTTCCCCCACTGTAAGGGAATTTCCTCAGCAACTCCTTCTCCTCCTATACCCAACCAAGTAGAATTTATAAATAAATACCCCCTAGAGAAACTGCCCACAAGGACAATTCCACCCACTTCTCTATGAAGTATTAATGCCTCTCCACCCGCCTTGTCCACAGACTGTGATAACTCACAGACTGGAACAACGCATGTAATAACTTCAGCAGGGCGAAACAAAAACCAGGCAGCGACAGATGCGGTGTATTAGAGCTGAGCGACAAAGGTGTATCCGCCTACATGGCTGGAGCTTGACCGAGCCCAAGTTCACAGGTGTTACAATTGTCAGCTAGCTTGAAACAACGAAAGTAACTCGAATAAAACAGTCAAACGTATGAAGCCTCGAATGCTTCATTAAGTTTACAACACTCCTTCCCCTTTAAAATCAAACTGAATAAAACATAAAACATCTAAACTATTCATATTAAGATAACTAGCAACTTAATCCTTACACATGGAATTAAACTCTATTTCAACATAAAACATAAAACCTGTAAACTAAAAACGTAAAACTGAATGCAAACGAACACCCAATAAAACAAGAATATGAGACAGATTAATCCCAAGTGATCTGCAGACGATCTGGTTCCTTGCGAAGTCTCTCTGACCGACGACATGCCACCTCCCCCGAGGGTTGCTCCAGCGCTGGCTGTCGGGGCTTCGATCCATGCCCAGCCTGTTGTTCCCAAACTTGAGTTGGCACATTGTTTGGGTGTGCCAAAACAGGTTCCTTGACTTCTTCTGTACTATATGGTGGCCAGTCATTCGAGCGTCCCGAAGCAGTTAGGGGTGGCACGGAACTAGATGGTTCCGAACCTTGTTCACTGGCTCCCGATGCTGAATTCACGATGTCCACAACTGGTGGAGATAAATCATCCGCGTTGCCCTCCTCTTCATCCAGTCTATCTCTTCTTCTTACGTAGTCCAGATGACGTCGCACCGTTCATCCATCCAGCAATTTCACCTTAAATGAAACTGGACCAGATTGTTGAATAATTACTCCAGGTAACCACTTTGCACCTGGACTAAAATTGATAACATACACCTTATCCCCTACTCCCAGTTCTCTCGGGTGTGCCTTCCTATCATGATAATTTTTTTGCATTTCCTGTTTCCTTAATACTCTCTGACTTATCCCTGGCATTAATAGGTCCAGACAAGTTCTTAATTTCCTTCCCGCTAAAAGTTCCCGGCGAAACCCCTGTGGTAGTGTGTGGTGTGACCCGATAACGTAACAAAAATTTCATTAATCGCGACTCTAAGGAACCCGCTGTCTCTTTTGTCATGGCCCTTTTCAAAGTCTGCACTGCCTTTTCTGCTAATCCGTTGGAAGCTGGGTGATAAGGGGAGGTTTTGATATGAACGATGCCATTTTGTTTTAGAAATGTTTCAAATTCCTCACTGCAGAAGTTCGTGCCATTATCCATCACTACAATCTCGGGTAAACCTTGTGACGCAAAAGTAACTTGTAATTTTTCAATGGTAGCAGATGAAGTAGCCGAATTTGTGGCGTGAACATCAATCCACTTAGAATGTGCATCAATTACTACCAGAAACATCTTGCCCATAAATGGCCCTGCATAATCTAGATGTAATCTGGACCACGGCTTCTCTGGCCATTCCCAAGGCTGCAAAGGGGCGTCGGGAGGTAGATTCCTCAACTGCTGACACTGTGCACACTGCTGAACTACAGTCTCTATATCATAATCCATATTTGGCCACCAAACATAGCTACGTGCAATGCTTTTCATGCGTGACGTCCCTGGGTGTGTCTCATGAAGTTCTGCTAGCACTCTCTTCCTTGCTATCTCTGGCACCACCATCCTTGATCCCCATAATATTACTCCATCCTGCACACTTAACTCCCACTTCCTTCTAAAGAAGGGTTTTTGTGCTTCCACGGTGACGTTTTCAGGCCACCCGTACTGAACGTTCCTCCTGACTATAGACAGTATAGGGTCTCGCTCCGTCCACCGCCTGATGTCCTTCGCTGTTACTGTCGTCCTGTCCTGCCTCTCCAGCACACACACAACGTCCCCTGGCACCGGCATATCCTTAGGAGTTTCAGGAAGAGGAAGACGACTCAAAGCATCCACATTGGTTATATACTTCCTTGGTTTGTGGGTGATAGTGTAATCATATGCAGATAAAGTCAAGGCCCAACGCTGAATACGACTTGAAGCCATCACAGGAACGGGGCGACTCTCATTGAATAAACTCTTGAGTGGATGATGGTCAGAAATAATCTCAAAATGATGGCCATACAAGTAATTATGAAACTTTTTTACTCCAAAAATAACAGCTAGTCCCTCTTTCTCAATTTGCGCATACTTTCGTTCAGCCGACCCCAATGTCCTTGAAGCAAATGCAATCGGTCTCTCTTCTCCTGACTCCAGACGATGTGAAAGTACTGCTCCCAGGCCGTGTGAAGAGGCGTCACAGGTGAGTAAGAGCGGCTTGCTGCTGTCGTAGTGCACCAGTACTCGGGAGCTCCCTAACAGCTGCTTAGACAGGGACAGCGCTCGCTGCTCGTTGTGCCCCCACTGCCACTTGACTTCTTTTTGCAACAATCTGTATAATGGTGCAAACACAGTACATAGGTTAGGGATAAATCTGCCATAATAATTCACAAGTCCTAGATATGACTTAAGCTCTGTGGTGTTGCTAGGTGTAGGAGCATTGACAATAGCTTTAACTTTTTCATCTGTGGGGTGTAGTCCCTCTGCATTTATTTTGTGTCCTAAATAATTAACCTCTGGTGCCTGGAAAATACACTTCTTCAATTTCAGTCTTACGCCTGCCTCGTCCATACGCCTCAAAACTTCCGTCAGGTTACTAAGGTGCTCCTTATCCGTTTTTCCGGTTACCAAGATATCATCTAAATATACAACTACATGGGGAATACCTTGAAGTAAATTTTCCATGACTCTTTGGAAAATTCCAGGAGCAGAAGATACAACATATGGTAGTCTATTATATCGAAACAGACCCTTGTGGGTGTTAATTGTCACAAATTTCTTTGACTCCTCATCAAGTGGTAGTTGTGAATAAGCGTGCGAAAGGTCCAATTTTGAAAAAGTCTTTTCTCCCGCCAAATTAGCTAACAAGTCCTTGTAATGTAATGTATATGTATCTGTGTTATAATGTACTATGATGTGTGTAGGTGATGGGTTAAATACTTGGGTGTCGTTGGCTCTTACACTTGTACCTAGTTACCTAGTTAATTGCTTGTTATGGGAGGGGAAGTGAGGACGACTGTGACGCGAGGCGTCGGGTCAGTGGGAGAGCAGAAGGCGAGCTGTGTAGTCGCCCCACTCCTCTGTACACCAAGGGAATAAAGATCACCGGATTGCTTTTGCTGAACACCACAAGCTATCTAGGCAGTCATGCCCGAAGACCCGGAAGACGTGAAGGCGAGCCCGTCTACACCAACGCCATTTGACGCTAGACTCATCCCGGAGTTCGACGGTACAACGGACGTCGTAGAATGGGTGACAAGGGCCGAGATGTTGTGCGAGCTTTGGGGCGCCGCCTTCCAGTCCGTCTTACCGCTGCGCCTGACTGGTGGCGCGTTCGCCGTGTGGTCACAACTCCCTCAAGCCAGCCGCTGTTCTCCAGAAGCCGTGCGTGACGCCTTGTACGCGGCGTTCGCTTTGGACCAGTACGCGGCGTACGAGGCATTCGCTACACGCCGCCTCCGGCCGGGTGAGTCCGCCGACGTCTACCTGGCAGAGCTGCGGAGGTTATCAACTTTGTTTGGGGGAGTCCCGGAGCGTGCCCTCGCCTGTGCCTTCGTGACTGGACTGCCAGATGACATTCGCAGAACAGTTCGCGCTGGATGTAGGGCCGAAGACCTCGACCTGGTTAGTGTGCTGGCCCGGGCTCGTGCTGTACTCTCTGATGAGAGTGTAGCTGCTGGTGTGGCTGCTGGAGCTGTAGTGACACAGGCTCGTGGTCAACCAACAACGGCCAGAGAGCAGCTTCACGAGCAACAAGTGAGAGCACCGAGGCGCACTTGTCGTTGCTGGAATTGCGGCCGGCCGGGGCATCTTGCTGCAGCATGCCCGTGGACGGGAAACGACGTAGGAGGGGACGCATCAGCGCCAGCGTTCTCCTCCGGAAACCAGTGAGCGGCGCATTGCCAGTGGTGCAGCTGTTAGTCAATGGACGTCGTTGTCAAGTGCTCGTTGACTCAGGCAGCACCGAGACCATCGTGTACGCTTCGTGTTGCATGCGGTGGCAACCGCGGATCACCAGCGTAACGACCATCAGTGGAGACACGTTCCGGTGTACTGGAGTCGGCGAGGTGTCTGTGGAGACTCCTGCTGGCCTGTGTGCCAGATTCAAAGCACTAGTGGTGAGCCAGCCTCCCCTGGGCGCGGATGTTGTACTTGGCATCGAGGCACTTGGTGGAGTCACGGTGAAGTCTGCCTCTGATGTTCAATTCTGCGGCGCTGGACAGCGACGGTTGTGTGGCACCGCTGCCCCTGCGCCATTGGTGGTGGACGCCCCTGACTTCAGCGTGCAGTTCAACACAGTGAGTCGGACGTGGATCGTCACGTGGAAGTGGATGAATGGTGCTGCCCCTGACTGTCTCGGCAACACAGTGGAGCAGTACAATGTGCCCCTTTCCATGCGACAGGCGTTCTGCCAGGAGCTGGAGTCGTGGATTACAAGTGGTTGGCTTATACCTCACGATGAGCAGCAGCACGGGGCACCTCGGGGGCTTCTACCGCTCATGGCAGTGCGGCAGAACAATGGCGGTAAGGTGCGGCCCGTACTCGATTACCGTGAGCTAAATGACTGCGTGACTACCTTCACTGCCGACAGCGACGTATGCTCTGACCAACTAAGGAAGTGGCGCCGGCATGGAGAGAACGTGTCCGTCCTCGACCTACGCAAGGCGTATCTACAGGTGCGTGTAGATCGGCAGTTGTGGCCTTTCCAGACCGTGATGGTGAGAGGTCGGCGGTACTGCTTAACGCGCCTTGGATTTGGCCTCAACATCGCTCCACAAGTTATGAAAGCAGTTGTCAAGACCATCCTGGCTCAAGACTCTAAGATCGAACAAGCAGTTTTGCCGTACGTAGACGACCTGCTCGTGAATGAAGACCTGGTCAGTGCAGAGCAGGTTGCTGCACACTTCGTGAGTTACGGGCTGGAGTATAAACAGCCAGTCCGTGTGGCGGACGGGGCACGCTTGCTGGGTCTACGCGTACGTCCGGTGAACGGGTAACTGCAGTGGACGCGAGACAACGCAGTTGCCACGCCACCGAAACAAGTGACCCGCCGTGCAGTGTTTGCGTGGTGCGGGCGACTGATCGCTCATTTGCCGGTGGGCGGCTGGCTGCGACCGGCAGTGGCATGGATAAAACGGCAGGTGAACGCTAGTACCCGGGGCTGGGACGACGTGACGGGGGATGACGCGCTGTGCGAGCAGATGGAGTACGTGTCAAGCAGGCTGTCCAAAGAAGATCCGTGCTGTGGGCAATGGTGCGTGCATGGAGACCAGGCAGTGGTGTGGACCGACGCCAGCTCTATCGCTGCCGGTGTTGTTGTGGAAACACCGCAAGGAGCTGCCATCGAGGACGCATGCTGGATTAGAAGAGATGAGAGCTCCACATTAACATGGCTGAGCTGGACGCAGCAGTTCGTGGCGTCAATCTGGCCATCGCGTGGGGCATGCGAACCATCGATCTGCGAACAGACTCTGCGACTGTCTACCGCTGGATTGACGATGCGCTGAGTGGCCGGGCACGTCTTCGCACCAAGGCTCATGGGGAGATGCTGATTCGCCGTCGGGTAGATGTCATCCGGCAGCTGGTGACGGAACTTGAGCTGGTCATGTCTGTGACGCTCGTACGCTCCTCAGAGAACCGCGCCGACGCCCTCACGCGAGTCCCAGGGAGTGGGTGCGAGGTGACAAAGACGGATCGGCAGTGAGTGTAGCAGCGGTAGCAGCAGCATCAGCAGCTAGCAGTCGGGATAGCAGCGTGGCGAGTGTCGCTGACGTTCACATACGTGCTGGCCATCCCGGCGTGCGACGCACACTCTTCTTTGCACGACGTGACATCTCACGAGCAGTGACGCGTGCTGAAGCACGTGCTACTGTGCGGCAGTGTGAGGTGTGCCGCAAGATCGACCCAGCGCCGGCGAAGTGGCAGCACGGGTCATTGAGTGTGACTGAGACGTGGTGGCGTCTGGCGACAGATGTTACCCACTACCTCGGTAGCGCCTACCTGTCCCTTGTCGACTGCGGGCCGTCTCGGTTCGCTGTGTGGCGGCACTTACGTCGTCCAGATGCGGACACCGTCGTCAGTCACCTGGAACAAGTCTTCTGCGAGCGAGGAGCGCCGGCGGAACTGCTCTGTGACAACGACACTGTCTTCCGAGGCCGGCGATTCGCAGCTTTCGCGGCGCGCTGGGGCGTGTCGCTGCGCTTCAGAGGGCATACGCACCGTCTGGTAACGGCATCGTGGAAAGGAACCATCGCACGGTGAAGGTGATAGCAGCGAGGAAGGGCTGCTCCGTTGCTGAGGCAGTCCACCTGTACAACGTGACGCCCCGGGACGGGGAAACTGTGGCATCAGCTCCCGTGAGTGGTA
The DNA here is from genome assembly GCF_017591435.1 of Portunus trituberculatus. Classification (NCBI taxonomy): domain Eukaryota; kingdom Metazoa; phylum Arthropoda; class Malacostraca; order Decapoda; family Portunidae; genus Portunus; species Portunus trituberculatus. Next base: position 468,656 of record NC_059262.1, on the reverse strand, counting down.
TTTACCGGTACCGAGTACGAGACTGCGTGCGGCACGATCAGGTACAGCGTGCCGTTCACACCTCCCCTGATGTTGCAAGGAAGAACTACACGGTTGACGATGCAGTGTGGGTTCGGAGGCGGGGCGAGCGCTGCACCTCAGCATCGCAGCCCGGCGTCGTCACCAGGGTGAACTCGCCGCAGGTGGTAGAGGTTGATGGAGTCCCACGACACGTCAGGGACTTGAGACACCGCAGCAGCCTCTCAGTGAACGAAGCTGGCACTCCAGATGAACCGGGAGTAGAAGATGAACCCCCGCTTCATGTTGACGCGCAAAGCCAGCTGCTGCAGCCGCAGGTGGCTGAACCCCCACCTGAGGCACCACGAGAAGCCGTGCTTCGAAGGAGTACCCGTGAGCGGCACCCTCCGCAGCGATATTGTTGTGATCCTGGAGATCAGGGGGGTGTGTAATGTAATGTATATGTATCTGTGTTGTAATGTACTATGATGTGTGTAGGTGATGGGTTAAATACTTGGGTGTCGTTGGCTCTTACACTTGTACCTAGTTACCTAGTTAATTGCTTGTTATGGGAGGGGAAGTGAGGACGACTGTGACGCGAGGCGTCGGGTCAGTGGGAGAGCAGAAGGGGAGCTGTGTAGTCGCCCCACTCCTCTGTACACCAAGGGAATAAAGATCACCGGATTGCTGACTGCTTTTTGCTGAACACCACAGTCCTCTATTTTTGGAATTGGGTAACTGTACACTTTGCAAACTCTGTTTACGGTCAACTTATAATCACCACAAATGCGTATGGAATTATCTATGGGGACGATAGGCGCCGCCCACTCCGAAAACTGCACAGGTTCAATCACACCTTGCTTCAAAAGTCGTTCCAGCTCGAACTCCACTTTCTCTTTCAAGGCGTAGGGAAGTGGACGAGCCTTGAAGAATCTGGGTGAGGCTTCCTTATCCACGTAGAAAACTGCATTAGTGCTCTTGATGAGACCCAGTTCATCCTTGAAAACTTTATCAAATTTTTGAATGACATTATCACAGCCCGTGCTACAATTATAAACCGCATCCCAGTCCAACTTTATTTTCCGTAGCCAGTTACGTCCCAACAAATTAGGGCCGTCTCCATCAACTACAACCAACGGCAGAGTCTCTAGCTGGTTACCATACTCCACCTCCACCTCAACTTCCCCGAGTACTTTCAACATACTACCACTGTACGTGCACAACACCACTTCAGAAACTTTCAACACAGGTTTTGATTTTCCTTTCCAACTTTTCTCGTACGTTTCCTTATTCAAGACTGACACTGCAGCACCGGTATCTATTTCCATGGGCACCATAACTTTGTTTAACCTTGGGTGAACAACAACAGGTGGATCGCGAGACTTACTCACTGTATACATAGCATATTCCTCCACACAACCGTCTGCACTGTCATTACTGGCACCATGCTCGATCTTATGCATCTTATTGTTCTTGTTACTCTTGCTCCGACACACCCTTGCCAAGTGCCCCACCTTCTTGCATACGTAGCAGGTAGAGCGCGAAAAACGACAGTCTGGATCCATATGTTGACCCCCACACCTGAAACACTGCTGCCGAGGTGCAAACCGCCTTCCCTGAGTGTCCTCGCTCCTTTCCTCATCGCGTCGCTCAGTGATCCTATTCACGTGGTTTCCTCGCTGCTCCCCCGCCAGCTGTAGGTCTTGAGTGTCCCTCGCTGCTGCCTCCATAGCCAGTGCCGTTGCTTCTGCCTTCTTAAATTTAGTCCAAGTTCCCGTCAGCCAATAATCTTGCTTGTATTTTTCTATCGTCGATTCCACAAACCAGTCTGTCTCGAAGCATGTCAGTCAGCTGGTCTCCATATTCACAATACTCTGCTAATTTCCAAAGATCAGCGATAAAGGTTGACACAGACTCACTCTGTAGCTTGAAAAGAGAGTTGAATTTGAAGCGTTTCATGATGACAGATGGCTTCGGGCACATGTGATTCTCCAAGAGTGTTTTCAATTTCTTGTAGGACTTGTCGGCTGCCTTATCTGGGAGGCACAGGGACCGAATCAGCTCGTAGGTTTTTGCCCCGCACACGGCCAACAGTGTGAATTTTTTTTCTTCTCTTCTTCTATGTCGTTGGCCACGAAGAAATGTTCCAATCGCTCTACGTACTGAGTCCATACTTCAGTATCTTGATTAAACTCTTCGAGTTTGCCAATGGTTGCCATGTTGCTTGGTAATTTTCGTCGCCAATGTAATAGCTTCAGCAGGGTGAAACAAAAACCAGGCAGCGACAGATGCGGTGTATTAGAGCTGAGCGACAAAGGTGTATCCACCTACGTGGCTGGAGCTTGACCGAGCCCAAGTTCACAGGTGTTACAATTGTTAGCTAGCTTGAAACAACGAAAGTAACTCGAATAAAACAGTAAAACGTATGAAGCATCGAATGCTTCATTAAGTTTACAACAATGTGCGTGGTATATTATATTACTATAATATCCTACTACAACAAGTGCTTACTAACACCTGTTAGACTGACATCCCTGGCCTACTACTACTGCAATATATGATGTGTACAGCACATCCGGTGATGTACACACAAGCCCAGACACCATCTACGGGTGACACCCACTATATACTCGTCGCAGAGACGTCTGGCGAACAACTATGCACTACTGGCCGACATGAAGCTTCTCAGCCTTCAATGGTGTGTGTGTGGCTACTACCACTCAAGAGTCAACACCCTCGCTTGCAACCCATCTCTCAAACACTTGCTCCAGTGAACGAGCACACTCGAGGTAGGAGTCACTTGCTCGCTTCCTCTTTCCTCTGAATTGCAAGCGATAGGCTTCTGGTCGCAGCTCATATGCCCGCAAAATGTCAGCCTTAAACTCCTCATAATCATCCAGATCATCAGCTGACATTTTATCATAAACTTCCAAGGCTTTTCCCTTGAGTTTATTCGCGACCAAGCCTACCCATCTCTCTCGAGACCAAGCAAACTCCTTGGCTTTCCTCTCGGAAGCGGACAAACCATTCAGCCACCTTAGACTCATCAAATTCGGGGACTAGCTGGAGACTTTGAACTAATGTACGCTCAACACTCTGTTCTCCTCCTCCTCCTACATTACCAACAACTCCAGGCGTACTTATTGCATGGCGAGTTTTCTCCCACTCCAACTCTCTATCTTTATCTGCCCTTTCTCTCTCCATCTCTCTAGCCTCCTTCTCTGCTGCTAGTCTGTTTAACTCTCGTCTCTCTTCCACCTCTCTAGCCTTCTGCTCTGCTGCTAGTCTCTGAAGTTCTCGTCTTTCTTCCGCCTCTCTAGCCTCTTGCTCTGCTGCTAGTCTGTTTGACTCTCGTCTCTCTTCCGCAGCTAATTTCTTCAACTCTCGCCTCTCTTCTGCTTCTATCTCCATTTTCCTCATTTCCAGCTTTAATCGCAGTTCCTCCAGTCTGGCAGCTGTCTGGACACTATCAGCAATACTGCTTGCTGGACTATATCGTCGGGAGCCTTCCCTGCTTCCGATACTTCTGCCAGGGCTAATATATCCCACTTCACCTTCACTGGGACCGCCACGTGCATTATCATGACACGTAGTAAATGCGTCCTCACTGACCCCACGCGCGGCCACCGACTCATCATACCCACGTGGTGAGTCTCGCCGGCTCACACTTGCATCCTCACCCTCCACTAGTGGGGTGAAAAGACCAGTAACTCTCTCCATGGTGCTCACAGGGACTCGTTCTCACAAACAATAAAATAATATAAGTAATAATACCCCACACAATAACACTACACACTATAAAGCACTTGGTTTATCCTGGCGAGGTCGCCACTGTTATGGGTTTGCCCAAACGTAAGTCGTCACCCGGCTGCGGTTAGCTGCTACAGCTCACTAGACTGTTATTCTGGCAAAATCGCCAACTTTGTTACGGTCAGAACAGTGGGGATTATAAAACACTCCACAGAGTCCCCACTACTATAACTCACAGCCGACGTAACCCTCAGGTTCTTTCAAGGTCGCCAACAGTGTATAATTTCCCCCACTGTAAGGGAATCTCCTCAGCAACTCCTTCTCCTCCTATACCCAACCAAGTAGAATTTATAAATGGTAGATGTTATGTGTAACAGGGCGAGGCCTTAATACCCCCTAGAGAAACCGCCCACAAGGACAATTCCACCCACTTCTCTATGAAGTATTAATGCCTCTCTACCCGCCTTGTCCACAGACTGTGATAACTCACAGACTGGAACAACGTGCGCGGTATATTATATTACTATAATATCCTACTACAACAAGTGCTTACTAACACCTGTTAGACTGACATCCCTGGCCTACTACTACTGCAATATATGATGTGTACGAGTACAGCACATCCGGTGATGTACACACAAGCCCAGACACCATCTACGGGTGACATCCACTATATACTCGTCGCAGAGACGTCTGGCGAACAACTACGCACTACTGGCCGACATGAAGCTTCTCAGCCTTCAATGGTGTGTGTGGCTACTACCACTACAATACAGTTTACTACTGAAACTATACAAAAGATGGTGGGGGCACACAGCCACCCAACAAAACACACTGGTGACCACAGCCACCAACAGCAACAATGGGACGAAACAATAATGCGTCCCTCCGCGTCGCCACACCCGAGTGGACGAACGCACTACAGGAAATGCAGCCCCAACCGGCTACACTTTCCTCAGGACTACAAGCCCGTTGTCCTACACAGCCACGGTCTACCCAGTAGCAAGCCAGCTACTCAACAGGAGGGCACAACTCCCAGACCAATGACTAGCGAGTAACAAGAACAGCCCAGCAACACGTGTCTCCACCCTGTGCCAGAAACCAAGAGCGCACGTGTCTACCTCCGCTGAAAACTGGCTGGTTACTATACACAGTATACTACTGATACTACACAACAGATGGTGGGGCACACAGCCGCCCACCAAACACACTGGTGACCACGGCCACCTACAAACAAACAATCAGGACGAGACAGTAACGTGTCTCTCTGTGTCGCCACACCACGAGGGGACGAACGCAAGACAGGAAATGTAGGCCCAACCGGCCACACTATTTAGGACAACAAGCCCGTTGTCCTACACAGCCACGGTCTACCGAGTAACAAGCCAGCTACTCAACAGGAGGGCACAACTCCCAGACCAATGACTAGCGAGTAACAAGAGAAGCCCAGCAACACGAATCTCCTTAACACTGTGCCAGACCGACGAGAGTTCGTGTCTATCTCCGCTGAAGGCTACCTCTGTACTGACTCCCGCTTGCAACGAGAAGCGAGAAGAAGGAAGGGGTTGTCTGCTCAGCAGAACAGCCCGAGGGGCTCGCGATGGGTGGCCATAGGCTTCACATATAATAATATAATAAAGTAAAGGGGATTAAGATGGTGCCCATCACAATATATATATATATATATATATATATATATATATATATATATATATATATATATATATATATATATATATATACAGTAAGGTCCCGAGTAACGTCAGAGTTACGTTCCTGAAACATGACGTAAGTCAATTTTGTACATAACTCGAGTTTTTGTACTTTCAAAGCATATTATCGAGTTTTCAGCCAATAATTTTTTATGGTTATTCAGGTAAGTAAAAGGTTATATTGTTATATTGGTATATTATTTACAACTATGTAGAAATATATTGATTAGGGCATGACAAAGGACTGCAAGTTGCCGAGAGGGGCGGCCTGAGGCCGCCAGGGGGGTGGGCAGGTCGAATGTTGTGACGGTCAGGGTGGACAGCTGGGAGTTTTGTGGAGTGCGGTAGGAGTAGAAGCGTTATATAAGTAAAAGGTTATATTGTTATATTATTTACAAGTATGTAGGAATATGAAACACAAGCTTGTTTTTGTTGTTGATTAGGGCCGCAAACACAAAGGACTGCATGTTGCCAGAGGGGTGGATGCCTGAGGCCCCCAGGAGGGTGGGCAGGTTGAATGTTGTGATGCCCGGGGCGGACAGCTGGGAGCATAGTGCAGTTCGGTGGGAGTAGTAGCGTGGGCAGCGGAGCAGGAAAGGGCAATAGGGATCAGCAGACAGGTGCAGACGGTGCAAGTCAGCTGTAAGTGTCGTGTGGCCCAGGCGAAGGCTCCGGAGTTGTTATTGTTGTGATAGGTGCGCGAGCCCTCAAGGTTGTCAACCTCCCCGTTGTCATGGTAACGGGCTTCCCATTTTCTTCTTCACTCCCTCACACACAGCTGCTGCCTCCCTTCTCATGTCTTTTAATTATGTCCACTTTTTCTTGTAGCGTAATGGTTTTCCTTTTCTTAGCATCACTGCTATCACTCAGGAGTGTTTTTTTTTGGTGCCATTGAGCAAGATACTAAGATAGTCAGCAAACGCAGATGTAGGAACACTCTTGCCAGGGGCGACGGTGTGGTGGAACTGAGGTACGTAGAGTCGTAGAGTGTTATTGTATTCAAGCATGAGGTGGGCGGTGTTGCGGATAAACTAGTGACGCCTGGCGGCCAACAATAACAATAAACCCCGCGCTTTATGATTTATAAATTTTCAATTTTTTAAATCTTAAATTGCCTTATAGTGGACTGACGTAAGTGCGAGTTTGACGTAACTCGAGACCGATGTAACCCGGGACCTTACTGTATATATATATATATATATATATATATATATATATATATATATATATATATATATATATATATATATATATATATATATATATATATATATATGCAAAATCCATTTTTATCTACATACTTACCCATAATTATTAATTATAATTGAGGTTACCTTCCTCCTTTCCCTCTATGGCCTTTTAGGCTAGAGGCAAATGAGGGAATTGGTCTGATGGCTGATAGCTGGGAGTAGAAAACAGACTGTGTGGCTTCTCAAATAAAATGAAAAATGGCACCACAAGTGTTTCTTAGTTTCTTCTCTCGAGCTGTCAGACATGGTGTAAGTTTGCTTTTGGGGAATGGGGGGAAGGTTAAGCAAAAATTAATAATCATGGGTAAGTATGTAGATAAAAATAGATTTTACATTAAAAATCCTATATTTCTGGCACCATCTTTGTAGTGATCCTTTGGATTCTTTTTATTCTCTTGATGTCTATCTACTTGTATGGTGACCACAACAATGCTGCATATTCTAATCTAGATCTTATCATAATGGTTATGATTTTTTTCATACTCTTGTCCGTGTAGTGAAATGCCATCCTGATGTTAGTTAGTGTCTTGTATGTTGAAGCAAATAACTCATTTATGTGTCTTTCTGGAGTCAGGGTGTCTTGTATAATCACTCTCAGGTCTTTTTCTTCACTACTTTTCATTTCAAACTCTTCTCCAATTTTGTATTTCCACGTAGGTGTTCTATTACTTTTACCCATTTCCATTACATGGCATTTCCTGGCATTAAATTCTAATTTCCATTCTTGGCTCCTCTTCCAGATCTTGTTGATATCTTTCTGGAATTCCCTACAATCTTCGTTGTTCCTTGCTACTCTCAGAAGTTTCATATAATCTGGAAAAAAAATTATTTAACCACTCAGACCCTCTTGCATATTGTTAATATATACATGAAACATAATTGGTGCCAGCACTGAACCCTGTGGTATGCTATTAGTGACTGTGCTCCAACTAGATGAGGTGTCTCTTATTCCATATATCCCTTGTACTTCATCCATTACTCTTGTATAAAAGCTTAATAGATTTGTTATGCATGATCTTCCAGTTCTGAAACCAGATTTGGAGTTATTTATCATTTAATTTTCCTCCAGATATTCTAACCATTTTTCTTTAATTACAATTTCACAGATCTTTCCCATAACACTAGTCAGTGAGGGACCATATTTGCTCTTTTGCACTCCCTTGGTACCTTCCCTTCCATCAAAGAGCTTTTCATCACATCCCAGATTGGTTCCACCAGTTGGTCTCTACATTCTCTCAGTGTCTACTCTGACACTCCATCTGGCCCCATTGAATTTTTGCTTATGCACCACAATGTTTCTTAATCCTTCTTGTGTTGCTTGGTTGTTTGATTCTATGAAATCTCCCTCTTCATTAGATACTGATTTAAAGCTCTTGTAAGTAAGTTCACTCATTTCTTCTGTTGTTTCATATGTCCTATTTCCCCTAATTAAATTAGTGATGGTCTCTCTATTTGTCATTTTTCCATTTATATACTTATTAAAAAGCTTGGGTTCCTTTTCATGTCTCTTCACTACATCCTTTTCAAAATTCCTCTCCTCCCTTATCCTAATATATTCGTTCCATGCCTCTTTATACTGCTTCCTATTAACTTCCGTTTCGTTGCTTCCTTAATTTCTTCCAAGCTGCATCCTTAGACTTTTTAGTTCTTGCACATATAGCATTATACCACATGTGTTTGCTTTCTTTTACTCTGTATTCAGGAACATATCTCTTTACTCCTTCATTATACTTGTCTAGGAATATATCATACTTCTCTTGAATTGTCTTGCCTTGTATAATTTCCTTCCACTCAATACTACCAAAGTAGCGTCTTAATCGTTCAAAATTTGACTTGGCGTGGTTCCGTCTTGTTTGCATATGTCCCTCATTGCATTTTAATATTTTCTGATCCTCTAAATCAATTTTTAGGACCACATGATCACTTTTTTCCATTTGATGTTTGGACAAGGCTCTTTTTTTTTTGTGAAAACCAAATCCAGTATTGATGGTTCTTCTTCCCCTCTATATCTTTTATAGTCCTTCACCCATTGGTCCAGTGTGTTTACCATTGCCAGTTGTGACGCTTCCTCCCTTCAGCATCCAGCATGACTGTTTGTATCCATTTCTTCCCAATTTACATGTTTACAGTTTAATCTCACACAAGTGGCACTCTTCTGTCCTTCTTTTACTTATTGTTCAGGCAACTTATTAGCACTTCCCTTTGCATTTCTTTATGGACATTGAGCATTCATGTATTAGTCTTCAGTGGCACATATGCAACTATGATAATCTTTTTTTCCCATCCACTGGTCTTTATTGTTATGCTTAAAACCTGTGCCAGTCCATCTCCATATTGTACCTCCTCCACGTGTATATCCTTTCGAGTCATTTTCAATACTCCTCTTCCTGCTTTTCCCCTTCTTTCTCTTTCCTCCAAACATTATATTCCTGATCTTTAAAATTCACTTGGATGTCTTCTCTTAACTTTGTTTCTGTTATACATACCACGTCTGGTCCTTTTACATTATGTAATATCTCAAACCCAAGATTCTTGATATAAATCCATCTATGTTTGTATACATGACTCTTAATGGCTTCCTGAATATACCAGCCTAATAGAATATATATATATATATATATATATATATATATATATATATATATATATATATATATATATATATATATATATATATATATATATATATATATATATATATATATATATATATATATATATATATATATATATATATATATATATATATATATATATATATATATATATATATATATATATATATATATATATATATATATATATATATATATATATATATATATATATATATATATATATATATATATATATATATATATATATATATATATATATATATATATATATATATATATATATATATATATATATATATATATATATATATATATATATATATATATATAGGCAACCCGCAGATAATGAAGGGGTTACGTTCCTAAAAAAACCTTCGTTAAGCGAATCGATTATAACAAGGGACTTGAACTTCCATTGAGAGTAAACAAAGTGAGAGTGCATCATAGTACCTTCAGTGAAAGGTTTAATGAAAGTAAAAATTATGTAGTTAAACATTTAGGCAGTTTAATTTAAGTCATTTTAATGTACACTAATGTATGTATGTACGTAACTTTTTAATGTTGATGATCTTAAATTTATGAAGGGAGGGAGAGTGAAACGGGAAAGACACTAATCGGCAACCTGTGGAATGTAAACAAAGGGCGTATCATTGTATCACATACAAAACTTATGTACCACATTTCCACAAGGCTTTCCATTTTATCCATTGTAGAGTCACGAGTTCAGGTGGTTCTTTTAGCTTGCAAGGAAGATACAGTCTCACCAGCTTTCTTAATAGAGTATGCTGACTTGAAGATAGTAGAGACAGTAGATGGAGTCAAGATGGTGGCGAGCAATGCTATTAGTTTTCTTGCCTCTCTCTTGTCCGTGAATAATATCCAGCTTCACTTCGAGAGTAAGAGACTTCCGGGTCTTAGCAACACTAGGCGACATTGCAGGGTGTTTTGGTGGCATGTTGAGCGAGGGAAGACACTGTTTTTGTTTTGAACAAGGGGAGTGAGTGGTGCGCGTGTTGTCCACGAGAGGCGCTGGTGTAATCAAAAGCCTGTCAGCTTGCGTGATACGGCGGGGCTTTCAAACTTGTAAAAAATTACCTGGATAAAACTTCGTTAAAGCGAGTTTGGTGTTTGTTGAAAGAGCAGATGGTAGTAAAATGAAACCTTTGTTGTAGCGAAATTTCGTTGTGTGAACCTTCGTTAAGTGGCGGTTGCCTGTATATATATATATATATATATATATATATATATATATATATATATATATATATATATATATATATATATATATATATATAGTATCCTAGTAAAATATAGACTGAATTTTTCAAATTTTATTTCTAATTGAAGCCTAGTAACTTTCTTTACTTCACTGATCTAATAAATAATAATTGTAATCTAATTATTATATATAAAAAGTTTGCCCCATCTATTTTGCTGAGAACTGTATGTCTAGATTATTTTAGCACTAATTGAAGCCTAATGTAGCCTAATCATTTTATTTCATGGATCTAGTCTTTGAATTAGTCAGAGATACATTTTATTTTTGTTATATATAAAGAAAAGAAGACACAAAACCTTAAAAAATACCCAAATAAGAAAGAACTAAAGAGACTATTAGGTACATAAAATTTCACACTACTTCTTAGGGAAGTGCCCATACATACTGAAAAGTACATCCAAGATTCACTAGCAGTATATGACTAAATAATGTAAATGTTTTGTAAGATTCTTTCCACACACACAATTTGACACCTTTAATTACAAAAGGCTTACCTCTTTTTGTTGAAAAGATTCTTGCGACTGCAGCCACCTTCCATCTTTCAGAAAAGCTATCACTTTAATGCCTTCCAGCGTACGGTCCCCATGAATTCTTGTTGTCTGTAATGCACATCAGGAGAAGCACAGGTCTTCCTTTATGTAACAAATGGTCATTTTATTTCTTCCTCCCAAAAGGAATTGAGAGCCATATTAAAAGACCACCACTTTAAAGTAAGCTTGGATACTCATGGGTTACTGCCCAGTGCAATCTTGGGCTCTGTGAAATGCTCCACTGGCTTTTCAATTTTCTATATTCTATCTGTGTCACTTATTGATAGTTCCTAAAAGATTCTTTTTCCACTACTCTTTCAAATCCTCCTCTTCTACCAAGCTGTGAATAGAAAGAAAACAATAAACTGACACTATGTAATTCTAGCTACCTCAGGAAAATCTCTATTTTATCTTCCTGAACTAGGTCATTTGCTTGTTAACAAAATTAACATTGCTGATTAAAGTGTTACATGAATATGTAGTTATTTTATTCCATTGCAGAACTCAGTCTAGTGAGTGCTGGTAGAACCAAACTCCATGGAAATTCATGAAAACATTCCTTTTTTAGAGTAATAATATTTTTTTTTTCTTCAGCAAAGGGTTCCGGACCTTCCCTCCAAGTGAGCAAGAGCATGACAGAGTAGTTGGAGGGAGCTCTGATGCCATGGAGGATCCCAAGATGATCCAAGATTATGACAGCAAGACAAAAAGTTTTGACAGTGACCATATCAGTAATGATGACAGTGATGATGATCATGAAATAGATGAGAGTAATGATGAGGCTAAGAATGAGAACGATAAAGAAGAGGAAAAGGTTGACTCCACTGATGATGAACATTGTGGCAATAATTGGGAAAGAGAGGAGGGGAGTGGTGGCAACAGTAGTAGCAACAGCAAATCCAGTAAGCGTACAAGTATCCTCACAGGGTCAGACCTTCCACAAGACTCACCTAAAGATGATACCCTCAGCAAAGATTCCTCAAAGAGCTCCAAAGGATCTACCAATCGTAAGTTTCCTCATTAATTACATCAGTTGTATGTCTTTAGATTTAGAACAAGAGTTGATAGTGTTTCACCACAGTAGGTGTTTGAATGAACTATAATACCTAAATAAAATTAAAGTTGCTATTACTATTATATCATCATCATCATCATTATCATCATCATCATCATCATCATCATCATCATCATCATCACTACCACTTATCATCACTCCCACTGCTGGATAGAATTTGCACATCCATAATGCATAAGTATGACTACTGAGATAACTGCCGAAAGACAATAATGTAGAAATAGGAATATTTATGAACTTGGTAAACATGGTCACAAAAGAAGGCACAATTTCAAATAGTAAACACTGACCGACCAAATTGTAGGGAGGCAATGGCATAGTGGATAAGGTGGTGACCATGGGATTGTGCAGATGTTGACGTGTAGGTTTGAATCCTACCATGTACTGCCTTGAAACTCTGCCATTTGTCAAGTGTTTTAACATGTTACCTGTGATACGACCCACCGGTTGGTCATCAGTTACTATCCACTGTTGTGATGCAACCCACCGGTGGGTCATACAGCAATTTCCACATATATCACATTTTAATCTTACTATTAATAAAAATTGGATCATATAGTAAAATTTCAATAACCAGTATGTGTAGGAGGGCATAATAAACACTGATTGATAAGTAATATGAAGCTTATTTCATTTTTAGTGTTATAAAAATCATATGAAAAATAGTCTTCTTGTTTCCATATTTTCTTCTTAATACAGGTAAAAAAACATTAACTTGCATTTTTTCCTTAAGAAGAACATAAAACTTATTTCTATAACATATTATTGAAACAGGTATTATAATTGGACTTTCTTTGACAAGCTTCATTGATTTATTATTTTTTTTATTTATTTATTTTTTTATGTTATTGTGACAATATGTAAAAGAGTTGCCATTGATGATCTTTTGAATTACACATATAAATAAACATAAGCAAACAAACAAAACAGAATAAAAAAAAATGTGTTATAAAAATCAACTGAAAATACTTTTTTTCTTTTTTTCTGTTACATGTAAGAAAACTATATTATATTGCATTTTTCCTTCAGAAGAACTAAACATTTTTCTATAACAAATATTTCAAACTAAGATATTGCAATTGGACTTTCCTTGCTAAGCTTCTATAATTTTCTTTATTGATCTTTTCATAATTTCATAATTTTCCTGATATCATCTTTATTATTTTATTTTATCTTCTCTCTCTTATGTTGAAGTAAGTTGACCATAAAACCGTGTAGCATTCATTTTCTAAATATGGAAAATAAAGAGACAAAAATATATAAACAAATTTAGGAAAGGAAAAATATAGTACAGTATAGAGACGCACTGAATATCGCCAAATAAGATAAGGTGGGTTGTATCGCAGAGAAGTCATAAATTTTTCATGGTATGCAATGTGACCCACCAGTGGGCAAACACTTTGAGGCTGCCTTTGGGTATTCTCCCAAACAATACATTGCTCTTCTCACTCTCACGTGATGACAATTTATTTGTATCGCAGTGTGGGTGAGTTCACCGTGCTGGCAATTGCAGGGAACATGTTAAAGTTAGCTACATGTCACCATGATACTCAGATTCTAGGTGGGTTACACCAAAGATGCACTTAAGTGGTGATATGGGCCTTAATATGGGTACCATTATAAATAAAATTGCCTGCTCCACTAATGGGTGGAAGCTGAACAGCACTTCCTATACATACTCTTCAAGTATATGTACAGGCACTATAGGCCATTGCATAAAAAAAAAGATAATAATAATAAATAAATAAATAAAAAAGAGTTAGGAGAGAATGAAAAGATTATGATTACCTTCTCTGATGAGGAAACCATGGAAACAAAGAGAAAAGAAATTGAAAATTGGAGAGAAAATGAAGTGTTTGAAGAGATTGAATGGGAAAATCAACTTAATATATCTGTAAGATAGATTGTGATAGAAAAACAGAAGCAAGAAGGCAAGAAAATTAAGGCAAAATTAGTAGCAAGAAGATTCAAAGAGGAACTAGATGAAAGCATTTCCATTTATTTGCCAACATGTAGTAAAGAAGCATTAAGGTTAGCATTGATCATCATTTTAATGAAGAAATGGATATGTCACACAATTGACGTAAAAACTACATTCCTGCAAGGTCATCCAATCAATTGGTAGGTATACTTGTGGCCACCACCAGAATTTTTCTGTGGGAATGCTTGAAATCTAAAGAAAACTGTGTATGGATTGAATGATGCAGCCAGAGCGTGGTATGAAACAATGAAGGATGATTTATCAAGACATGGAATGAGAATATCATAGTATGATCCAGCAATGTTTATATTTAATGAAGGGGATATTCTAGAATGAAGAATGTGCATTCATGTTAACTTTTGCTAGGGAGATTGTAAGCAATTTGAAGGTATAATATCAATACTAAAAAAGGATTTCCTAGTTGTCACCACTGATTCTGAACATTTCAAGCATGTAGAAATTAATATGAAACAAGAAAATGATGGAATAAGTTTGGATCAAGTGGAGATAAATAAAAAGAAGAGTCACAGGAGAGACATACAATTAAATTAAGAAATACACCTATATAGATCAATTGTGGGACAGCTCAATTGGATAGGGACACAGACAAAGACTGATATTTTGTTTGATGTATGTTCCTTAAGTACAAGGTTTGGGAGATGTACTGTAGGAGATTTAATGGAGGCCAACAAAGTGATAAGAAAAGTGAAAAAAGATCAAATAAGCTTATTCTTCCCAATTTTAACTGGAAATGTGTATCTGAAATGTTACAGTGATGCATTATTTGCATATCTTTATGGTTGTGGTTCTCAAGATAGATTCATCATCGATCTGCTGAACGAGAATGGAAAAAGATGCTTTGCCATATGGAAATCTAAGAAAATCAGGAGAATTGTGAAGTTAATGCTGGCAGCTGAAAAACTGGCACTATTTGATGTAGCTGAAAGTGCACACTATATAAATAAAATTCTAGAAGATATTGGGATAAGAAAGGAAGTTCCTATAAAATGCCTTGAAGATAAAAAGTCACTTGTTGATGCCTTGAAATCAGTTAAAAAAGGTGGAGGACAAATATCTGAGAATTAACATTGCCTGTTTAAGAGATATGTTATCTCTTTTAAGGAGGAGGTAGTAGACACCTACTGAAACGATAATTTACTCCCAGTGAGATCTAATATCACTAGTTCAGGGGATGCTGTATACTTTTCATTAAAGATAGTTGTGATCTTGCTGATCATTTCCCCTTATGTCTCACAACTCAAGGAGGCAGTCACAGCCTACCTTTTAAAGACAACTCTCCTTCACTCGAAACTACATGCACTTATGACACATAAACCCTTCACTTAAAATTCAAAATAAAAAAATGGCAACTCCAAACCCAGCCTCAGAGTCTCCTGGGGAGGGGATCAGAAATTTTCCTAGGTCGGACTCCTCTCTTGATGACAACCCCAAATGTCTTGACACCTTCAACTTTTTCTACTTTAACTTCTGCAACATTCGCAGCCTTAGATCTAACTTTTAATCTGTGGAACACCACCTCCCCTCTACTAAACCTCATCTTCTTTTCTTAGTCTGACTCATGTGAGTTTACTCTACTGCAAATTCTTTTGGTAGAAAGGCCAATTTTTTTTCTTGTATTAGGTTACTAAGTAGGCTATTTTCATATCTTGTTTTTTATATATTATTTTACTTGGTATTTTTTTAAACATTTTTTCCCTAATGATTACATAGGATGCTTTATTGTCTACTTAATTTTTTAGGAGTTTCTCCTTTTATTATCATTGTTCCATTTTTTTTTTTTTTTTCTGTTGAATTCCTTTGCCTTTTTTCCTTGCGATCTTGCTCTGGAGTTGCTTAGTAATTGCTGGTGAGTAGAAGCCAATGTGTGAATGTGGAGATCTTGGTTGGAGATGACTGTGCTAGATGCTGTGCCACACAGGCTTAGGATATTGTGCAGAAAATTCACTTGATCCAATTTCTGTTAGTGCTTATTAAGATTGTATCTGTATTACTAAGTTTCACAGGTCATTAACATAGACATGGATTATGACTTTGACAAGATAGTGTTCCGTGAACATGGATTCTTGGTATTCCACCACAAGTGATGGTAATGCTGTTTTGAAATACATACTGATAAATTATCTATACAGTGGTACCTTGAGATACAAGTTTTATTCATTCTGTGATGGAGTTCATACCTCAAATAGCTCGTATCTCAAAACATTTTTTCCCATGGAAATACATTGAAATGCCATTAATCCGTTCCAGCCTCCCCAAAAAGAGCGCCCCTATTTTTTTCATGTGTTGTCAGGTAAGAAAAAGTATTTATAAATAACAATTATTCTCAGAAACATGATAGAATATGACAAAAGGTAATGTAAATAGATAAATTACTCTTATAAAGTATGTTTATCTAAGAGGGTGCAATCCACGGGACGTTACATTACCACATCCCCATCCTCACTTGGAACTGTTGATCAGCTGGAGTGTACACATATAGCCACCCACAGAAGACTGGCTGCTCTAATAATTACAGAAGAGCTCTTTGACAACCCTGTAAACATTATTCATTGAATAAATGAAGTTTTAAGTAAGAGAGAGAGAGAGAGAGAGAGAGAGAGAGAGAGAGAGAGAGAGAGCAGGCAGGCTGCAATGCTGTAGTGGTAGAAGAGGTTTGTTTACATTGTTCCCCCTCCTTTGTGGTAAGTGTTGGTGGAGGAGGTAGAGGGAGATAGGAAAAATTTGTTTTCCCTTTCCAGTTATGTACACATGCATACTTTATCAATCATGAAAATATATAAAAATAACAGCAAAAGTATATTCAGTGTTCTTACCTTGGAGACACACATTTTCAGCTAATGGTGGTAATTGTTGGAGGAGGAGAAGGGAGGGTAGAAAGGATGCAGGCACCATTCACATGTAAACATTAAACATAAATTCAAAATACGCTTTCATAAGACCCCCTTCAAAAAAGATTAGTAAATAGTATGGAAATGATGAAAGAACAATCACAGTGCATGAAATCCATGGGAAACATGTAGATACTAGCTCAGCTGAAGCTGGACTGATGCGCAGAGCTGCTGACTATAGCAGCAACATCCCCAAGTACGGCTCATATCTCAGAATTTTGCTCATATCTCAAAATAAAAAAAAATGACCAAGTCGTAGCTCGTATCTCAAAAAAACTTGTATCTCAGGCAGCTCGTATCTCAAGGTACCACTGTATGTACACTACACCTCATTATTCAGATCACCAACATTATTAAGTCTTCATTAGGTTTTCATCAGCTTTTAGTGTCACAATTACGCTATGGATATCAAATATAAGACTAAGATTATTGAGTCTGAGAAATAAGAATAAAGAGAAAGTGGTTATATTTTTACAGTAAAAAAAATATTAGGAGACTCAAAAACTACTGAAATTATATTTTACTGGAGGAATAGGGAGATAAGCATAACCTTTTCTTCTGAGATTTATACTAAAATGTCAGATGAAATAATTAAGATTGCAGAATATTATACAATATAGATATCAACTTTTGTAAATTTGTTTAAGTAGAAACAAAACAAATTCAAAGGTTGGTGGATATTCAGAAGAAACAGGCTGTCCTACTTGTTGTTGTGATAGTGGCCAGTTTCTTGATAATGATTTTGCTGCGAGCATGGAAACCTAAGTAAACCTAACCTGTCCTAACCTAATTAAATCTAACCAAACTAGAAGCATGCCATACATGAGGTTTAGTTAGATCAGATGTGAGCAGCACAACTGAGACCAAGAATATGTAGCTCATCATGACAAGAAGAGCAGGACTGTATAACTTTTCTTGACATTCATTAACATTTTACATCTTTTTTTTTGCTTTAATAAATTTCTGGAAGTTGATACATAAGTATTGCATGATGTTTTACAGCCTTAATTCTATTTGACATGTAAATATTAATTTCAGGAGAAGAGGCTAAAGCTTACCTTGATATTGTACTTGTGTTGTACTATCATATAGTTCTTTCACTTAATGAAACCATGTGGAAAAAAATCTGCTAAGAAATGAAAGGCTAAGGAATATTTTTAATTGCAAAATACATTAATGAAGCCTAACTAAAGACCTAATCTCTGTGACCAGTTCATTCACCATTATGTCTAAGATAATACCTGCCATAGTTGATTGGATAATTAACAAAGTCCTGACTGTATATCCTTTCCTTCTTCAGCATCTCAGTGGGTGGTAGAACAGTATCTCCTTACACCACAGCAGAAGCTCAAGCTAGCTCTGTATGATGGAAGGAAACTTTTTGCAGCAGGAGAAGGTGACGGAGCTGTGAGGGAGTTTGTGCGAGCCAGGGCGCTGGCACGAGTGGTACATGGGGACCAACATTGGCGTTACTGCAGGTGCAAGGTGTTCCTGGCAAAGAGCTACCTCTATCTCAAGGTGATTGAAGATTCACAGAAAGTTTATATAAAAGTGATTCACAGAAGTTTATATAAAAGTGCCAGATAGCTGGTCTTATGTGGTGCTAGGATATAAGGAAAACAAAGATAAGATAAGGCTTGGATGAAGATATATGGTGATGCAAAAAGTTATGTGAAAGTAGAAGTAAAAATGTTATGAAATTATATTATATGCAGGACATAATTTTGTTTAGAGTGAAGGATTATGACTTTTATTATTATTCAAGAAAAGAGAATGGACAAGGGAATTTGATTGAAGAAAGAAGTAAGAAAAAAAAAAATGTGAGAAACAGAAATAAGAATGTTACAGATCAGGCATAGATTTAATAGAGAGATGTTAAGTTAAGAATTGTGGTGTTTCCAATATCTCATATATTATTAAGGTTTTGGAGAGAAAAAATAATTTGTTTGACAATGTGAATTTTATCTTCTATGAGTAATAGGCTGGGACATAAGGACTATTATTGAAGAGGCTCTTGTGAAAATAAAGGAAATAGTCATAATGTCATAATTTGGAATAGATTTAAAATGTGAGTGATCTGACAAAACTGCAGTGTGAGTTGATGAGTCTGCATGACTTGATACCCAGCAGAAACAAATCAAAATGCAAGTTTTGAATATGCAATAAGGAGTTCATTGAAGGAGTGGATTCTATGAGGGACAGAGAATTAACAAAACCTGTGAAGATGGCAAAAGGAGGAAAAGTGTGAAGAACAATATGTTTTAAGGCAAAAAGGATAGCATATAGTTCAGTTAGAAAGACACAATATAGATGATAAACTGAACTGGAAGTGGTCAGAAGAAAGGATGACAATTCTGCCAGAGTCTGCCAAAGTCTTGTGCAGATGTTGTTCCGTCCTTCAGCCCTTAAGCCCTTACTTCAGTAGGCCTTGAGGTGGGAGAGGGGCACCTCTAGGTTAAATATTAGAATGGGCAAATTAGAAAAAATAGTGATGATTTATGAAATAAAATAAATTTCTTTACTATAATGATATATAGTATGTATCTCTATATTATTTCAATCAATATTTTAATGATCAGAAATTTAAAATATAGGATTTTTTTATGTAAAATCCATTTTTATTTACTTACTTACCGATAATTATTAATTATTGCTTAACCCTCTCAGGGCGCAAATAGGTTTTTGGGTCATGTCTGTGAGACGCAAATTTGGCCGAAAAATTGAGGTTTGCAAAAATGGAAAAAATCAATATTTTCATGCATAATAGAGTGTTACGCATCTACTGTAAAATATCTAAGTCTCTACTCACCCTGGAAAGTGGTGCAATAATGATGGGAAGTTGGCTTTCTGGTGGTACGTTGTGCGCTGTTGAGTATTGCCATCGTAGCGGATGGTTATTTTCTGCCGCAACTTGTGCAGTTGTTCTAACTAAATTACACAGAATTTTCCGCCTGATTTGAACTGCAGTTGCTCAGAACTGCTCCAGAATGTGCTAGGGTAATTATTTTTCACACCTGTGCATACATTATGCCCACAAAAATAATATAAAATACGTTTTCAGAGTGTTTGCTTGATGTACATACTATCATGAGCGGGGATACGCATGCCCATATATGGTAATATACGAAATACGCAATATACTACCAATAAATTAATAGTATCTGGCATATCTGCTCTCTAACAACAAGATTTGATCATTACTCTTGTTATTTCTATAAATAAATGCACAAATAGCCACTAGCGACGTTGTAAAATAATAATAATAATTGTGAAAAAAGGAGCATCTAATACTCTACAGTGTGGATGCCATTGTGACTATATTTTTCTTACCACGCAACTGATGGCGCATCCCATGAGTCAAGGGAGGCTGGGAGAATGTCATCTGGCAACTAGCAGCAGCCAGGAGGCACGCAGTTTAATTCTGTGACTCGTCAAATATGGGACCACGATCGTGGACAGGAGGCATTTCCCTCAAAGCCACGGTTGTGGTCTGGAGCACTGAAAGGGTTAAACCCCCATTCCCACAGCAAACTTACATCATGTCTAACAGCTCAAGGAAAGAAACAAAAGAAATACTTGAGGTTGGTGCCCTTTCTCATTTTCTTTGAGAAGACACTCAGCCCATTTTCTATTCCCAGGCATCAGCCATCAGGCTGATTCCCTCATTTGCCTCTAACCTAAAAGGTCATAGAGAGGAGGGAGGAAGGGAAACTCAATTTTAATTAATAATTGTGGATAAGTATATAGATTAAAATGGATTTTGCATTAAAAATCCTATTTGTTATTACACATACTACTACCCATAATTATTGAATATTGCTTAAGAACTGAATCCCAAGTACAGTGATACCTCAACATACGAATCTAATTAGTTCCATGACAATCATTGTATGTTGTGAGGGGCACTGCCTTGTTTCCCCTTTTAATTTATTATTTTATTATATGTGTAGCCTATGGCCTCAAGCGCGGGCTGTCACTGTTCCGCTGTGCGGCCAACCACCCTCTCTTTATTTCCACCATTTTGTGTGCCTGCGAGCCTCGCACCAGTCTCAAGG
>NC_059262.1:72500-142500 GCF_017591435.1 Portunus trituberculatus | reverse complement strand
CTAACACACCAACATGGGATGGTACCCAAATCAATGTCAAGTTTCTCTCCTCTCCGATCCTTGTAATAAGTTTTGTGCATTCGCTCACACCGTGTGCATGTGCTGGCTGCCCACTCGTCAGTGCTCCAAGTGCCCCTCTGCTGTCCCTGAAGAAACACACGTTGCCTCACTAATTTTGGATGAGCTCAGAGTCACACTTCAAGGCCCAGAGGTGTGCCTGGCTGGAGGACACATTACTACGTAGTCAAGGCCAGGAGTAGCCTGTATCCATCCAAATCCCTTGCTCTGTGATGCGCCTCAAAAACACTCCGCACCCGCCTCCGCCATCTTCCCTCACTGACCCAACACAAAACACTTGAGTTGCACATACACTGCTTAAGTCCTCTATCTCGTGCTCACACATTCCCCTTAGTTCCCCCTGGATACAATTGCTTTTCTTACAACTAAGTTCCTTTATACCAGTGTTTGGGATGTTACATTTGCATGGTTCTACATCTTAGATTTCTGTATTCCATCACCACTAATGTCAGACACATCTAGTTTAGACTCGATGTGTTTGCCATGATGATGTCTCGTCTGTGATCCAGTGACACTCCACTACTTGTCACCTCTAATTCTTTCTCTGAGGTTTTTTCCACTCTTGCTTTTCAAGTGCCTCACTGTTGATAATGTACTAACTTCAGTAATTCCATGGCAAGCAAAGTTCCCATCTCGTGGTAGTCACAAGTGCGTTTTTAGATTTCAAGATTGTTGTCATGGCCTCATTTTGAAGTTTTTCTAGTGTCTCAAGTGTCCCGTCACTCTAACAGGAGAGTGTGGGGCTGGCGTACTCCAACAAAGATCTCCGTTTGCTTATATATGTCCTCAGGATAGGCACGCCAATACCTCTGCAATGCCAGGCTAACACCCTCAGTGCTCTTATAAGCCTTGCACGACATTGTGTCTTTAAGTCATTTATTTCCGCCTCCTTCACCAATGTAGACGCCTTCGTATTTATAAGAGGTAACTCTCTCAATGTTCGTATTATTCATTGGAAGCTCCTGGTTTGTGTTGGCCCGACACATAAACTTAGTTTTGAGTTTGTTGATAACAACCTTCGCGACAGAGTAGTAAACCTCGTAACTGCTTCCTGCATTCCTTTCATCAGCACAGCAAGTGACATGCACTCCCTGGCCAAGATTCTCTCTTAAAACTCTGTTCATGACAACATTGAAAAGACTTAACACTCCTCCTTGTGGAGTGCCAAGTTCCATGCACTTTTCCCTGGAAATGGCTCCCTGATACCACACTCTCGCCTTTCTACCATGCAGGTAATCACCGACCCAGTGCGGCAACCTTCCCTTAACGCCCATATTTGCTAACTCATAAAGTATTACCTCTCCGTTAGCCTTATCAAATGCCCCCTGTACGTCAATAAAAGTCCTGCAGTAGTCAGACAATTAATAAGAGCTCCTGATGTGCCTTTCCCCTTCATCAAACCCTACAGTGACTCATGGAGGTTGTCTTCAATGATAAAGTTGATTCTCTCCAGCATGATTCTCTCCGTCATCTTACTACAGCACCACGTAAAAGAGAAAGGCCTCACATCCTTGTCGCCTTTTGGCACTGGTGATATTATGGATTGCTTCCATGCTCTCGGAAGCCTTCATTCCTTGAAGCTCACGTTAAAGAGTTTTAAATGTGGCCCGTTATCAATACTTGCGAGACAATTCAGGATGTCGCAAGTTTGTCCGTCTTCCCCTGGTGGTGTTGATTTACCATTTTCTACAGCCTTGACTAGTTCAGCTTTAGTTATCTCCAGACAAGTTGGGGCACCAGTGTTAACTGCGTTCACGATAATTTGACTCTCTCATCCTGCCACTCATCAACTGCTGGCCTTACGTCTGGCGGCAGTCCGTCCCTTGAGGAGGCCTGACACCAACGCTCTGCCAGCTCACTGCCACGTGTCTCGGCTCGGATGCGCTACTTTCTCATATTTCTTGCCACGGACTTCATTTATTTCCTTCCATATTGAGTAAGTACTTGTGTTTCGCCCTGTTTCATTGGTAAATTTTTGCCAGTGGTCACCCCTGATTTGGTTCCTCATTTTGCCACATTCTCTAGCCGTTTCTAATAACACTGTTGTTGTTGACTCATTCCTCCCCGAGTTTTTTTTTTTTTTTTTTTTTTTTTTTTACATTACAAGGGCACTGGCCAAGGGAAAACAAAGTGTTGGAAAAAAAAAAATCCCGCTGGTTGCCAGGCCCTGTTAAGAGGAAAGTAGGAGAAAGAGAAAAAACAAAAAAAATCTAAAAGGAGGGTCCAGTTAACGTAAGAGGTGTCTT
This sequence comes from Portunus trituberculatus, assembly GCF_017591435.1. Classification (NCBI taxonomy): domain Eukaryota; kingdom Metazoa; phylum Arthropoda; class Malacostraca; order Decapoda; family Portunidae; genus Portunus; species Portunus trituberculatus. Next base: position 140,176 of record NC_059262.1, on the reverse strand, counting down.
GACACTCCTCTTTTGAAAGAGTTTAAGTCATAGGCAGGTGGAAATACAGACACAGGTAGAGAGTTCCAGAGTTTACCAGTGTAGGGAATGAAGGAGTGAAGATACTGGTTAACTCTTGCATTAGGAAGATGGACAGAATAGGGATGAGAAGAAGTAGAGAGTCTTGTGCAGCGAGGCCGCAGGAGGGGAAGGCATGCAGTTAGCAAGTTCAGAAGAGCAGACAGCATGAAAACAGCGGTAGAAGACAGATAAAGATGCAACATTGCGGCGGTGACTTAAAGAATCAAGACAGTCAGTTAGAGGAGAAGAGTTGATAAGACGAAAAGCTTTAGATTCCACCTTGTTTAGTAAAGCTGTGTGTGGATCCCCCAGACATGAGAGCCATACTCCATACACGGGCGGATAAGGCCCTGTACAGAGCAAGCAGCTGGGAGGGAGAAAAATGGACGAAGACGCCACAGGACACCTAACTTCTTGGAAGCTGATTTAGCAAGAGTAGAGATGTGAAATTTCCAGTTTAGATTTTTAGTGAAGGATAGACCGAGTGTGTTTAATGTAGAGGAGAGGGAAGTTGAGTGTTATTGAAGAAGAGAGGATAGTTGTCTGGAAGGTTATGTCGAGTAGATAGTTGTAGAAATTGAGTTTTGAGGCATTGAACAAAACCAGGTTTTCTCTGCCCCAATCAGAAACAAGTGAAAGATCAGAAGTTAGGCGTCCTATAGCATCTCGCCTTGAGTCATTTAATTGTTGTTGGGTTGGGCGTCTGTTGAACGCTGTTGAATAATGCAAGGTGGTATCATCAGCATAGGAGTGGATAGGGCATTGAGTCAGATTTAGGAGATCATTGATGAATAATAGAAAGAGAGTGGGTGATAGGACAGAACCCTGTGGAACACCACTGTTGATAGTTTTAGGGAAGAACAGTGACCGTCTACTACAGCAGCAATAGAACGATCGGAAAGGAAACTGGAGATGAAGGTACAGAGAGAAGGATAGAATCCGTAGGAGGGTAGTTTAGAAATTAAAGATTTGTGCCAGACTCTATCGAAGGCTTTCGATATGTCAAGGCCGACAGCAAAGGTTTCACCGAAGTCCCTAAAGAGGATGACCAAGATTCAGTTAGGAAAGTAAGAAGATCACCAGTAGATCTGCCTTTACGGAAACCATACTGGCAATCAGAGAGAAGGTTGTGAGCTGATAGATGCCTCATTATCTTCCTATTAAGGATAGACTCAAAGGCTTTAGAAAGGCAGGAAATCAAAGCTATAGGGCGGTAGTTAGAAGGATTGGAGTGGTCACCTTTTTAGGGACAGGTTGAATGTGAGCAAACTTCCAGCAAGAAGGATAAATAGAAGTAGAGACACAGATGAAAGAGTTTGACCAGGCAGTGAGCGAGTTCGGAAGCACAGTTTTGAGAACAACAGGAGGGACTCCATCCGGACCGTAAGCCTTCCGAGAATCAAGGCCAGAGAGGGCCAGGAAAACGTCTTTATAAAGAATTTTAATTTTAGGGATGAAGTAGTCAGAGGGTGGAGGAGTAGGAGGAATATGCCCAGAATCATCCAAAGTTGAGTTGGTAGCAAAGGTTTGAGCGAAGAGTTCAGCTTTAGAAAAGAAGAGACAGCTGTAGAGCCATCTGGATGAAGTAAAGGAGGGAAAGACGAAGAAGTAAAGTTGTTAGAGATATTATTGGCTAGATGCCAGAAATCTCGAGAGGAGTTAGAATTGGAAAGACTTTGACATTTTCTATTGATGAAAGAGTTTTTAGTAAGTTGGAGAATAGATTTGGCATGATTACGGGCAGAAATATATAGGGCATGAGTTTCAGCAGTTGGATGGCTACGGAACCGTTTGTGAGCCGCCTCTCTATCATTGACAGCACGAGAACAAGCAGAGTTAAACCAAGGCTTTTTAGCTTTAGGGTTAGAGAAAGTATGAGGAATGTATAGCTCCATGCCAGAGATAATCACCTCTGTTATGCGCTCGGCACAAAGAGAAGGATCTCTGACATGAAAACAATAATCATCCCAAGGAAATCAGAATAGTACTGCCTTAGTTCCTCCCACTTAGCAGAGTTAAAATGCCAGAAGCACCTCCGCTTAGGCGGGTCCTGAGGCTGCACTGGAGTGATAGAACAGGTAACGGAAATTAGATTGTGGTCGGAGGAGCCCAACGGAGAGGAAAGTTTAACAGAGTAAGCAGAAGGGTTGGAGGTTAGGAAAAGATCAAGAATGTTGGGCGTGTCTCCAAGGCGGTCAGGAATACGGGTAGGGAACTGCACTAGCTGCTCTAGGTCATGAAGGATAGCAAAGTTGAAGGTTTGTTCACCAGGTTGGTCAGTGAAAGAAGATGAAAGCCAAAGCTGGTGGTGAACATTGAAATCCCTAAAATGGAGATCTCAGCAAAGGAAAGTGAGATAAGATGTGCTCCACCTTGGAAGTCAAATAGTCAAAGAATTTTACATAGTCAGAGGAATTAGGTGAGAGGTATACAGCACAGATGAATTTAGTTAGAGAGTGACATTGAAGTCTTAGCCAGATGGTAGAAAATTCTGAAGATTCAAGATTGTGGGCACGAGAGCAAGTGGTGTCGTTACGCACGTATGCGCAACATCCAGCTTTGGATTGAAAATGAGGATAGAGCAAGTAGGAGGGAACAGAAAAGGGCTGCTGTCAGTAGTCACAGACAACTGTGTTTCAGTTAGGAAGAGAAGATGAGGTTTAGTAGAGGAGAGGTGGTGTTCCACAGATTGAAAATTAGAACGAAGGCCACGAATGTTGCAGAAATTGATAGTGAAAGTATTAGATGAAGTGTCAAGACACCCAAGGTCGACAGCAGAGGGCAGTCCGACCTGGGGACATTTATGGTCCCCTCCCAGAGGGGACTCCGAGGCAGGGCGTGGTGAAGCCATTATTAAATTTTGATTTGAAGAGAGTGTAAAAGTGTAAGGTGTTGTAGTGTAGTGTAGGAAGTAGTAGAAGTTGTCTTTAGAGGGCAGGCTGCAGCTGCTCAATTGTATAAATGAGACCACAAAGGGAACCGGGAAGAGAGGACACGGGGAATCACTCAGTCTGCAGCACTGCCTACATCCCCGTAAGTACCTCTCCTGGAGTATTCCACCGAAAGGTTGCCATTTTGTATGTGCTGCACGCAAAATTCTATTCCACTTTGTTATCATTGGACCAGCTGCTGGACCACCCGGCCCTCACCCTGGTGGACCTGTTCTTGGTGGGCGGACCGCAGCCAGAGTCTGTGGTGAACCATGGAGTACATGCGGTGGTGGTCCGGCGCCGCGGGAGTGACGCTGTGCTGTGAGTCTGTCCTTGTGTTGACGCTGGGTATATTGACGTCGACTTGCCAGTTACAAAGTCCTGATTGTTTTGAGAGAGAGAGAGAGAGAGAGAGAGAGAGAGAGAGAGAGAGAGAGAGAGAGAGAGAGAGAGAGAGAGAGAGAGAGAGAGAGAGAGAGAGAGAGAGAGATCTGGGTTGAGTTACATTTAATTAGATAACCTTTAAATGAATTACTACTAATATATATAGACTATTACACGCACGTACGTCTGATAACAAGTGGAGAGAGAGTGAGAGGCCTGGGTTGAGTTGCATGTAGTTAGATTAGCTTCAGGTGAATTAGTGCAGATATATTACACGTACATAAGGCTGCTAAGTGGAGAGAGATGACCAAAACAACTTAACACTGACAACACAGCACTGTCCATTACTTTCATTGGGAATTCCTTCACTGTGTATTGGATGGTTTACCAAAGTATGATATCTTTGCCCCTAAGTAAATAGTCACTCAAAATGAACAAAAAATAGTTACTCAGCATTAATAAATGAAAATAGTCACTCAATATTAATGGGCAAAAAACAAAGTCACTTAAAATGAACAAAAGTAAAAGTACCTCAAAATGAACTCAAATAAAGTCACTCAAAATTAATGGACATAAATAAAGTTTTTCAAAATAAGCAAATAAAGTTACTCGGTCAATATCAATGGTCAAAAATAAAGTCGCTCAAAATAAACAAAAAATAAAGTGACTTGAAATTAATTAACAAATGAAAAGTCCCAAATTAATTAATTAAAGTAAAGTCTCAAAATTAATGGACAAAAATAAAGTCTCAAATTAATCACAAAAATAGTCATACAAATGGAACAAAAATAAAGTCACTCAAAATCTAACAAAAAAATAAAGTAACTAGAAAATTAACAAAGAAAAATAGTCACTCAAAATTAATAAACAAAAATAAAATCACTCAAAATTTATAAACAAAAATAAAGTCGCTCAAATTGAACAAAAATAAAGTCACTAAAAAAATTAAGAAATAAAAAGTCTCAAAATTAATGAAGAAAAATAGTCACTCAAAATTAATGTACAAAAATAAAGTCTCAAAATTAATGAGGAAGATAAAGTCAAAATTAATGTACAAAAATAGTCTCAAAATAAAAAAAAAATATAAAGTAACTCAAAATTACTAAAAAAAAGAAAAAAAGTCACTCAAAATTAATAAACAAAAATAAAATCACTCAAATAAAAAAATAGTTAAAATCAGTCAAAAATGAACCCAAAAAGGACATTCACCAAACGCATCCATATATCCCAGGTTCGACCAGTACTTGCAGGTGGCCACGCGTCTCGCCTCCCGTAACCTGTGTGGCCTCGGGGAGTCTCACCACCAGTCCCTGCGTCATGACCTCCACTACAGTACCGGGCCCATGTTTGCCCGGGGCCAGCCACCTGGACCGGTAAAGCTCTGTCAATAGAACTTAACCCCTTCAGTACTGGGATGCATTTTTACTTTGAGTTTTGGGTGTAATTAGATGAGTTTATTTATTTTAGGTCTATGGAGAAGTTTTTTTTTTTATGTAGGGAAGAGGGCCAGCCAAGGGCAAAAAAAAAAAAAAAGAAAAGATTAAAGAAAAAGGCCCACTTGAATGCTGGGTCTCTAAAAAGTGGAAAAGCATCAGCCAAAATTAGGGAGCAAATGCCTCGGTACCTCCCTCTTAAAAGAAGACAAATCGTAGGAATTCGGAAAGAGAGATGCAGGGAGGGAGTTCCATAGTTTACCAGTGAAAGGGATGAAAGATTGAGAGTACTGATTAACTCTTGCATTAGAGAGTTGGACAGAACAGAGATGAGAGGAAGAAAAAAGCTTTGTGCAGCGAGGCCGCAGGAGGATGGGAGGCATGCAGTTGGCAAGATCAGTAGAACAGTTAGCATGAAAATAGCGATAAAAGATAGAAAGAGATGCAACATTTCGGCGGTGAGAAAGAGGCTGAAGACAGTTAGTCAGAGGAGGGGAGTTGATGAGACGAAAAGCTTTTGATTCCACCCTATCTAGTAACACTGTGTGACTGGTACTCCCCCCAAACATGCAAAGAGTACTCCATACGTGGGCAGATAAGGCCCTTATACAGAGTAAGCAGTTGGAGGGGCGAGAAAACCTGGCGGAGACGCCTCAGAATACCTAACTTCATAGAAGCTGTTTTAGCAAGAGATGAGATGTGAAGTTCCCAGTTAAGATTATGAGCAAAGGACAGACCGAGGATATTCATTGTGGAAAAGGGAGACAGTTGAGTATCATTGAAGAAGAGGGGATAGTTGTCTGGAAGGTTGTGTTGAGTTGATAGATGGAGGAATTGAGTTTTTGAGGCATTGAAAACTACTAGATTTACTCTGCTCCAATCAGAAATCTTAGAAAGATCGGAAGTCAGGCGTTCTGTGGCGTCCCTGCATGATCTGTTGACTTCCTAAAGGGTTGGTCATCTCTGAAAGAACGTGGAAAGATGTAAGGTGGTATCATCAGCGTAGGAGTGGATAGGGCAAGAAGTTTGGTTAAGAAGGTCATTAATTAATAACAGAAAGAGAGTGGGTGACAGGACAGAACCTTGTGGAACTCCACTATTAATAGATTTAGAAGAAGAACAGTGTCTGTCTACCACAGCAGCAATAGAACGGTCGGAAAGGAAACTTGAGATAAAGTTGCAGAGAGAAGGATAGAAGCCGGGAGGGTAGTTTTGAAATCCAAGCTTTATGCCAGACTCTATCAAAAGCTTTTGATATGTCTAACGCTATAGCAAAAGTTTCACCAAAATCTTTAAAAGAGGATGACCAAGACTCAGTAAGGAACGCCAGAAGATCACCAGTAGAGCGACCTTGATGGAAGCCATACTGGCGATCAGATAGCAGGTTGTGAAGTGACAGATGTTTGAGAATCTTCCTATTCAAGATAGATTAAAAAACTTCAAACAAGCAAGAGATTAAAGCTATAGGACGGTAGTTTGAGGGACTAAAACTGTCACCCTTTTTAGGAACAGGCTGAGTAGGCAAACTTCCTGCAGGAAGGAAAGGTAGAAGTTGATAGACAAAGTTGGAAGAGTTTGGCCAGGCAAAGTGCAAGCATGGAAGGACAGTTTTTGAGAACAATTAGAGGGATCCCATCAGGACCATAAGCCTTCCGAGTGTAGGCCAGCGAGGGCATGGAAAACATTCCTATGAAGAATTTTAATTGTAGACATGAATTAGTCAGAGGGAGGAGGAGAGGGAGGGACAAGCAAAGAATCATCCAAGGTGGAGTTGTGAGGAAAAGTTTGAGAGATGGCAGTGGTGCCATCAGGATGAAATAAAGGAGGGAAAGATGAAGAAGTGAAGTTATTGGAGATGTTTTTGGCTAAATGCCAGTAGTCTCGAGGGGAGTTTGAGTTTGAAAGTTTTTGACATTTTCTATTTATGAAGGAGTGTTTGGCAAGTTGAAGAACAGACTTGGCATGAGAGAGAGAGAGAGAGAGAGAGAGAGAGAGAGAGAGAGAGAGAGAGAGAGAGAGAGAGAGAGAGAGAGAGAGAGAGAGAGAGAGAGAGAGAGAGAGAGAGAGAGAGAGAGAGAGAGAGAGAGAGAGAGAGAGAGAGAGAGAGAGAGAGAGAGAGAGAGAGAGAGAGAGAGAGAGATGCGGTGATGCTAGAGTGGCTATTTAACAGTACATGTCTTCCTCCCCCCCCTTCGTTGCTGACACCACTAATTCACTCAAGCTGTTCCATGTCTCGACACATCTTTGCCGGAAACTGTATATTTTAACATCTCTCAGACATCCTCCCTTCCTCAGTTTTTTTACTATGCGATCTTGTGCTTCGAGTGTCATATTCTTCTCTCAGGATCAGTTTCTCATTATCCACTTGATCCATTCCGTTAATCAATTTATAAACATGTATCAGATCCCATCTCTCCCTTCTCTGTTCCAGTGTTGGTAGATCCATAACCTTTAGTCTCTCCTCATATGTCATCCCTTCTAATTCTGGAAATATTCTTGCAGCCATTTTTTATAGTCTCGAACTTCCTGATGTTTTTTTTTTTTTATGAGGGGTTCACACAACTCCTGCACATTCCAATCTGGGTCTTATTATAGTACTTATGAATTTCTTCATCATTTCTTTGTCCATGTAGTGAAATGCTTCTCCAATATTCCTTGTATGTCTCTCTGAAAATTCTATCAATACTGGTTGATTGTTTGTGTGTGTGTGTGTGTGTGTGTGTGTGTGTTTACCTAGTTGTATTTACCTAGTTGTAGTTTTACAGGGACTGAGCTTTATGCTCGTGTGGCCCCGTCTCCATATCCACACTTATCCAATCTTACTTTAAAAGTATGCACACTCGTTGCAGACACTACTTCTTCATTTAAACTATTCCACGTCTCAATACATCTTTGCGGGAAACTATGTTTTTTAACATCTCTCAGACATCTTCCTTTTCTCAGCTTTTTACTATGCGATCTTGTGCTTCGAATGTCATATTCTTCTCTCAAGATCAGTTTCTCATTATCCACTTGGTTCATTCCGTCGATCAATTTATAAACTTGATCTCTCTCCCTTCTTTGTTCCAGGGTTGGTAGATCCATAGTGTGTGTGTGTGTGTGTGTGTGTGTGTGTGTGTGTGTGTGTGTGTGTGTGTGTGTGTGTGTGTATTTACCTAGTTGTAGTTTTGCAGGGCCTGGGCTTTATGCTCGTGTGGCCCCATCTCCGTATCCACACTTATCCAATTTTACTTTAAAAGTATGCACACTCGTTGCAAACACTACTTCTTCTTAAACTGTTCCACGTCTCAATACATCTTTGCAGGAAACTTTATTTTTTAATATCTTTCAGACATCTTCCTTTTCTCAGCTTTTTACTATGCGATCTTGTGCTTCGAATGTCATATTCTTCTCTCAGGATCAGTTTCTCATTATCCACTTGGTCCATTCCGTTGATCAATTTATAAACTTGTATCAGATCTCCTCTCTCCCTTCTTTGTTCCAGGGTTGGTAGATCCATAACCTTTAGTCTCTCCTCATATGTCATCCCTTCAAATTCTGGAACCATTCTTGCAGCCATTTTTTGTAGTCTCTCCAACTTCCTTATGTGTTTCTTTTTATGAGGGGTCCACACTACTCCTGCATATTCCAATCTGTATATGTGTGTGTGTGTGTGTGTGTGTGTGTGTGTGTGTGTGTTTACCTAATTGTATTTACCTAATTGTAACATACGGGAAAAGAGCTATGCTCGTGTTGTCCCGTCTCCATATCTATTAATGTCCAGCTTTTTCTTAAAATCATGAATATTCCTTGCGTTGACCACTTCCACGTCTAAACTATTCCATGTTTCCACCCTTCTATGAGGGAAGCTATATTTTTTCACATCTCTCCTATAAGTGGCCATTTTTAGTTTTTTCCCATGCCCTCTCGACATTCTTTCATTCCACATACACAGATCTTCCCTATCCATTTTTCCATGCCAATCATCACTCTGTATATTGCTATCAGGTCTCCCCTTTCTCTTCTGTTTTCCAGGGTCGGAAGTTGCATTCTTTTCAGTCTGTCTTCATAAGTCAAATCTCTTAAGTCAGGCACCATTTTCGTTGCAGCCCTCTGTACTTTCTCTAGTTTCCTTATGTGTTTCTTTAAGTTCGGAGCCCACTGTATTGTTGCATATTCAAGCCTCGGTCTTATCATTGCAGTAATTATTTTCTTCATCATTTCTTCATCTAAATATACGAACGCCACTCTTATGTTCCTCAATAAGTTCAATACTTCTCCAATTATTTTGTTTATATGTCTCTCTGGCGATAGGTCATTGGTAATTGTCACCCCAAGGTCTTTTCTTGGGGTGACAATTACCAATGAGTGTGTGTGTGTGTGTGTGTGTCCTGCGTGCTCTGTGTAACCTGCTTCCCCTGTGTGTCCTGCCTCGCCGCCCGTCGGCCTGGGGAGAACCTTTATGGGGTGCATCCGGTTTACATGGTGCTGGAGGAGACAGGGGAGGCACACATGGCCCTCTGGCTCAACAGTAATGTCATGGGTGAGTGTTCCGGCTGTGTAAGTATTGTGTAGCAAGTATTGTGCTATGTAAGTATTGTGCAGTAAGTGTTCTGGCTGTGTAAGTATTGTGCAGTGTTCAGATGTTATTTCACTGACCTAACCTGCCAACCTATGAACTGTTTATTTATTTATTTATTTTTATTTTTATTATTTATTTTTTTTCTGGTAATTTAATGTGGTGGTTGATGAGACTGCCCCTCTTCACTGGTGACTGGTGAGGCTGTATGTTTCACTGTTTGATCTGTTGCAGTCTCTGACGAGACAGCCAGACGTTACCCTACGGAACGAGCTCAGAGCTCATTATTTCCGATCTTCGGATAGGCCTGAGACCAGGCACACACCATACACCGGGACAACAAGGTCACAACTCCTCGATTTACATTCCGTACCTACTCACTGCTAGGTGAACAGGGGCTACACGTGAAAGGAGACACACCCAAATATCTCCACCCGGCCGGGGAATCGAACCCCGGTCCTCTGTCTTGTGAAGCCAGCGCTCTAACTACTGAGCTACCGGGCCGTGTGTGTGTGTGTGTGTGTGTGTGTGTGTGTGTGTGTGTGTGTGTGTGTTTGTGTGTTGCTAGCCTGGCATGTTGATGGAAAGACAATTTCTGGGTTTATTTGTTAGAGAAAAATAGTTTGGTGCATTTTCTTTGTGATGGTATTTGGTGTGGTGCTTTGCTGTCCTCTGTGTGTGCATTTGGTGAGTGCATTTCTGTGTGTGTATTTGGTGAGTGCGTTTATTTCTGTGTGTGTATTTGGTGAGTGCACTTCTGTGTGTGTATTGGGTGAGTGCGTTTATGTGTGTGTATTTGGTGAGTGCGTTTATTTCTGTGTGTGTATTTGGTGAGGAAAATAGTTTGGTGCATTTCTGTGTGATGGTATTTGGTGTGGTGCTTCATTGTCCTGTGTGTGTGTTTGGTGAGGCTTTACAGTCGTTCATCATGGCAGCTCAAACACTCATCACCATTTTGAAGAATTAATTATATCTTCCTCTTTTTTGTTAATTTTACAGGTGTTTACATAGTTTCAGCTTTATTTACTCATGCCTTCACTTTTTTTTTTTTTTTTTTTTTTTACTTTTTACCTCTTCAGAGGCTGAGACAATGCCGCTGCCGGGCCTCAATCTGTGGGCCATTGGAGGTGTGGTGGACCTGTACTTCTTCTTGGGCAGTACACAGCCACCATTGACCGCCATGCCCTACCTCCCTACTGGGCCCTGGGCTTCCAGCTGTGTAGGTGAGATGCTGCTCTATGTTCCCTTTGTTCTAATACTTTTTGATCTTGGCCAGTGCTCCTTTGTAACAGAAGAAACCACTGCCTTGCAACTGCCTGCTTCTGTGTTTCCATCTTCCTATGACTTGATTTCTTTTAAGAGGGAGGTTTTAACACATTTGTTCCTGACTTTTGGCTAATTTTATTTGATCTTTAAGGGAACTGGCATTGAACTGGGCCCTTTTTTCTATTTATCTTCTGTTGCCCTTGGCTGGCTTCTCTTTTTGTATAAAAGAAAACAAAACCGCCATAACCACAGCACCAGACACCTGTATAGTGTTTTCACCCCTAACACCTCACTGCACCCTCAGGTACGGCTACAACACCCTGGATAACCTGAAGGTGGCTGTCTCCCGCACAAGATGACATGGTGTTCCACAGGTATGCATAGTGTGTGTGTGTGTGTGTGTGTGTGTGTGTGTGTGCGTTTGTGTATTTACCTAGTTGTAGTTTTACAGGGCCTGGTCTTTATGCTCGTGTGGCCCTGTCTCCATATCTACACTTATCCAATTTCTCTTTAAAACTATGCATACTCGTTGCTGACACCACTTCCTGTCTGTGTGTGTAATTCACTGTTTGATCTGCTGCAGTCTCTGACGAGACAGCCAGACATTACCCTACGGAACGAGCTCAGAGCTCATTGTTTCCGATCTTCGGATAGGCCTGAGACCAGGCACACACCACACACCGGGACAACAAGGTCACAACTCCTCGATTTACATCCCGTACCTACTCACTGCTAGGTGAACAGGGGCTACACGTGAAAGGAGACACACCCAAATATCTCCACCCGGCCAGGGAATCGAACCCCGGTAATCTGGCTTGTGAAGCCAGCGCTCTAACCACTGAGCTACCGGGCCGTGTGTGTGTGTGTGTGTGTGTGTGTGTGTGTGATTCACTGTTTGATCTGCTGCAGTCTCTGACGAGACAGCCAGACGTTACCCTACGGAACGAGCTCAGAGCTCATTATTTCCGATCTTCAGATAGGCCTGAGATCAGGCACACACCACACACCGGGACAACAAGGTCACAACTCCTCGATTTACATTCCGTACCTACTCACTGCTAGGTGAACAGGGGCTACACGTGAAAGGAGACACACCCAAATATCTCCACCCGGCCGGGGAATCGAACCCCGGTCCTCTGGCTTGTGAAGCCAGCGCTCTAACCACTGAGCTACCGGGCCGTGTGTGTGTGTGTGTGTGTGTGTGTGTGTGTGTGTCTGGAAAGCAAAGCTGGGCATAGGAGTGTGTGGCCGCAGCCCTTAGTGGCCGCTTCTTGATGCCTCAGGATGTGCAGTGCGCTGACATTGACCAAATGGACTGCCGCCTGGACTTCACCGTGGACTGTGTCAACTTTGCTGGACTTGAAGATTATGTGCGTGAGGTGAAGAGGGAAGGACTTCATCATCATCCTGGACCCGGCCATCAACGCTGAGGTAACCGCTGCCAACCCACACACTAATAATACTTAAGATGGCTCCTTATCTCACTCTTCTACATTTAGTTGAAGCAGATTCATTAACTCCTTCAGTACCATATATGATGCATTTTCATTATAGAGATTGGTGACTCAGTTATCAATGTCCATAAAAATCTGAAAGAGTTAGCCAAAGCACAGGGATAAATGTCTTGAAACCTCCCTCTTGAATGAAGTTGGAAATACAGACACAGATTTGGAGTTCCAAAGATTCATTCCTTCAGATTAAAATGAAAAAGGGTCACTCAGTCACCAATCTCTATAAAATATGATAGAGTTAGCCAAAGGACAGGAACAAATGTCTTGGAAGCCATGTCACAAAGTTGGAAATACAGACACAGACAGGGAGTTCCAGTGATTCATTCTTTCACTCCTCTGTTGTACTAGATGGGTGAGGAGTACCTGGTGCACAAGAGAGTGAGGGACAAGGACATGTATATCACCTGGCCGCCTCACCTGGTGCCCCAACACAATTTTGGTGCTGGGGACGTCATGCTGGGCTATGTGAGTCTGTCTGTCTGTTTTTCTTAATTCCTGAGCTGTATATGTTTACTTATACATATTTATGCCATACAGTTTTATAAGGTACTTTCACAAAATACAGACTTTCTCTCTTAATTCCTGACCTACATATGTGTACTTGTATGTTTACACCCTTACAGTTTTCCGATACTTTCATAAATACGTTTCATAACACACACAAACACTGGTGCTGGGGTACAGGTGTGTGTGATGGCTCTGTGTCGCTGCAGGTGTGGCCAGACAATCACACAGCCTTCCCAGACTTCTTCCGCAGCTCAACTAAGGCGTGGTGGAAGGAGGAGATACGGCTGTTGTATGTTGCGCAGGGCCTCCAGTTTGATGGCTCGTTGATTGTAAGTGTGTGCGTGTGTGTGTGTGTATTTACCTAGTTGTATTTACCTAGTTGTAGTTTTACAGGGCCTGGGATTTGTGCTTGTGTGGCCCCGTCTCCATATCTACACTTATCCAATCTTGCTTTAAAAGTATGCACAGACAGTATTGCAGACACTACTTCTTCATTTAAACTGTTCCACGTCTCAATACATCTTTGCGGGAAACTATATTTTTTAACATTTCTCAGTGTGTGTGTGTGTGTGTGTGTGTGTGTGTGTGTGTGTGTGTGTGTGTGTGTGTGTGTGTGTGTGTATGTGTGTGTGTGTGTGTGGACAGGTGTTACCAGGAGAGTGAGGGAGTGTCACCATGATGCATTTCCATATTCATTCTGGTGGTTATTTGGTGATTTTCTACAGCTTCAGAAACTTATGTGGGAATTCAAGTAGTGAAGACTCTAGCCATGAATATTCTGACCTCCATAGACCCTTCCTAAATGTAAATAAAGTGGTCTTATCATGCCCAAGAATCATGGTAAAAAATGTGTCCCAGTACTGAAGAGAATGAGAGAGTATGAGTGTAGAGGTGATGTGATAACATTGTCTAGACCTGAGTGCATTGGTCACACACTACACCAACGACTCTGGCATCCGTTTTCTTCCTGTGGTCTGTGCTGAGTGTGGGGAAAAGAACCAAGAGAGATGAAGAGAGAGGGAGAGAGAGAGAGAGAGTCGTATTCTCAAACATTTTTGCGTTTCACCTCCACTATTTCAAGAGGGTTTAGTTAAATCTCCACAAGTATTAAAGATGTTTTTATTTTATGGTTCTAGAGGCAGAATGACATTTCTACATCTACACTCTTGAAAACCCTGTTGGTCATCTCTGTGGCCTTGGAAAATAGTCTTGGTGAAAGAGGAGAGCAATTTCTAAGGTGTTTCTACAGTTCCAGAGGCAGAGTGACAAGATTTCTACATTATTAACTGGAGAAACACTCTTGAAAACCCTGGTAATCATCTCTGTGGCACAGGAAAATAGTCATGTTGGGAGAGAAGAGTATTTCTGAATGCTGACTAAAATCGTAGCCATGGAATACATTGATACCTCCACACAAGATATGAATGGGCCAGCCAACTTTGGGACGAATGAGGAGCAGCCTTGGAACTGGCCAGAGGGGAGGCAGCCATGGAGTCTGACCTGCCTGCTGCTGTCACCATGTGGGGCCCAGACAAGCGATGAGTCAAGATTTAGGTGAGGTGAGGTGAGGTGAGGTGAGGTGAGGTGAGGTGATGTGGGATGAGATGAGGTGAGGTGAGGTGAGGTGGCAGGTGCATTTTACCTTGAGGAGATTTACGTTTAGCTCTGATATGGATGTGATATATAAAAAAGGAAATGTTTTAGACAGATCATGATAGCTTGCATTGCCTTATTTTATGTAATAGGGTAAAACTGGCTAAGGGCAACATAAAATAAAAAAAAAAGGCCCACTTAGTAGCCAGTACCCTTACAGGTCTTATAGAGATAGCCAAAAGACAGGGATAAATGTCTCAAACCCTCCTTCTTAAATGAAGTCAAGTCACAAGATGGTAATGCAGAAGCAGGCAGGGAATTCCAGCGTTTACCAGAGAAAGGTGTGATGATTGAGAATACTGGTTAACTCTTGCATTAGAAGTTGGAGAGAATACTAATGATTGAGAGTACTGGACAGAGTAGTGGTGAATGATTGAGAGTACTGGTCATCTCTTGCATTGGGGAAGTGGACAGAGTAGTGGTGAATGATTGAGAGTACTGGTCATCTCTTGCATTGGGGAGGTGGACAAAGTAGTGGTGAATGATTGAGAGTACTGGTCATCTCTTGCATTGGGGAGGTGGACAAAATAGTGGTGAATGATTGAGAGTACTGGTCATCTCTTGCATTGGGGAGGTGGACAAAGTAGTGGTGAATGATTGAGAGTACTGGTCAACTCTTGCATTGTGGAGGTGGACAAAATAGTGGTGAATGATTGAGAGTACTGGTCAACTCTTGCATTGTGGAGGTGGATATAATAGTGGTGAATGATTGAGAGTACTGGTCAACTCTTGCATTGGGGAGGTGGACAGAATAGTGGTGAATGATTGAGAGCACTGGTTAACTCTTACATTATGGAGGTGGACAGAATAGTGGTGAATGATTGAGAGTACTGGTCGACTCTTGCATTGGGGAGGTGGACAGAATAGTGGTGAATGATTGAGAGTACTGGTCATCTCTTGCATTGGGGAGGTGGACAAAATAGTGGTGAATGATTGAGAGTACTGGTCATCTCTTGCATTGGGGAGGTGGACAAAGTAGTGGTGAATGATTGAGAGTACTGGTCAACTCTTGCATTGTGGAGGTGGACAAAATAGTGGTGAATGATTGAGAGTACTGGTCAACTCTTGCATTAGAGAGGTGGACAGAATAGTGGTGAATGATTGAGAGTACTGGTCAACTCTTGCATTAGGGAGGTGGACAGAATAGTGGTGAATGATTGAGAGTACTGGTCAACTCTTGCATTAGAGAGGTGGACAGAATAGTGGTGAATGATTGAGAGTACTGGTCAACTCTTGCATTGTGGAGGTGGACAGAATAGTGGTGAATGATTGAGAGTACTGGTCAACTCTTGCATTAGGGAGGTGGACAGAATAGTGGTGAATGATTGAGAGTACTGGTCAACTCTTGCATTAGGGAGGTGGATAGAATAGTGGTGAATGATTGAGAGTACTGGCTGACTCTTGCATTGGGAAGGTGGACAGAATAGTGGTGAATGATTGAGAGTACTGGTCAACTCTTGCATTGGGGAGGTGGACAGAATAGTGGTGAATGATTGAGGGTACTGGTCAACTCTTGCATTAGGGAGGTGGATAGAATAGTGGTGAATGATTGAGAGTACTGGTTGACTCTTGCATTGGGGAGGTGGACAGAATAGTGGTGAATGATTGAGAGTACTGGTTAACTCTTGCATTGGGGAGGCAGACAGAATAGTGGTGAATGATTGAGAGTACTGGTTAACTCTTACATTAGGGAGGCAGGCAGAATAGTGGTGAATGATTGAGAGTACTGGTTAACTCTTGCATTGGGGAGGTGGATAGAATTGTGGTGAATGATTGAGAGTACTGGTTAACTCTTGCATTGGGGAGGTGGACAGAATAGTGGTGAATGATTGAGAGTACTGGTTAACTCTTGCATTAGGGAGGCAGACAGAATAGGGTGAGAGGAAGAAGATAGTCTGTACTTAGCGTTGAGTCTCTTCCACTGCCTGTGAGTTGCTTGATTTTTTCTGTCTCACTGATGGTTGTCACTGCAGGCTCTCTGACAATCTCTGACAATCTGCATGGAGGCACAGCGAGGGGAGCTGAGGAAGTTTACTCACTATGATGTCCACAACTTGTACGGCTGGTCACAAGCGCAGCCCACCTTGGAGTGAGTGTCTGCCTCGTGTGTGTAATTCACCACGGTCGCCTGCTGGTCACCCAGCCAGTCTTCCCCATTATGGAGCGAGCTCAGAGCTCATAGACCGATCTTCGGCTAGGACTGAGACCACAACACACACCGGGAAAGCGAGGCCACAAACCCTCGAGTTACATCCCGTACCTATTTACTGCTCGGTGAACAGGGGCTACACATTAAGGCTTGATTCACACCATACTGCCAGGCATCTGCCAGGAACGTGCCATGCCTGGGACAGTCCAGTATTGTTCAATGTATTCCTATGCAAGCATTCACACTAGCCCTGCCAGGCACGTGCCCTGCCAGTCCCGTCCCGTCCCTGATCTCGGCAAAAGATATCTGGACGGGACGGGACTGGCAGGCACGTGCCTGGCAGGGTAGTGTGAACTAGCAACGGTCCCGGTTCAGTCGCGTCCCAGACGTCTAGAGAGAAGGTTGTGTGTCTCTCACTCATTGCTTCAATTTTGTCACGGTGAACTATACACAATGCAGTGGGATCATTCAAAAGGTAAATAAACAATTGAATAAAGAATGAAAGTTTATTCATGAGTAACAGAATTTTACTAGGAGATGCTTATAATGAAAGTTTTGATAATAATATATCCGTTAGTGATGCAATATCCTGTGCATCTACTCTGGTAGAGCGTCAACAGCCTTTCTTACTTTCGGTTGAATGACGTACACATGTTGAACAACAGTTAAAATAATAATACCTATGACAAATGATCCTAATGACCTGACAAATTTCTGACCCTAATTTGGTGTTCATGAAGATGAAACAATTATAAAATGTTTTAATAGAAACGTTTATTTTATTAATTTTCTTTACTTTTTTTTTGTTTACATAACTCAAATAAAATGAAATATTTTCATGCTCTGTATTTTTATCCTCATACATACCTCATACATACAGCTAGCTTTTCCCTTGGAGTGATTGCCTCTCTGTAAGGTGTATTTTCTCTTTTTAGTTCATGGTGAATTTTTGCCAGAATTTCTTCAAACGTTCCAATACTCATCCTAAAATAATTGAAGAATTTACTTTCATCATCAATTAGTCGTGGATATAACGTGTGGAATTCTCCTTCACTTTTTCTGCTCTCCAGAATTGGATGAACCCACATTTGTCTTTTTTGTTTGTTTCTTTCTTTTTCTTCATCGTCTAAAGCAACCGCAATAGCTATTAAATCGGAGGTAGAAAAATCACACATCCTTCACCAGCAGTTACTTGAGAGGAACTGATGCGAGCACGGCAGGTGCCAGGCCGAACATGTGAACACACAAGGCAGGGCACGTTCCGTGCCTGGCACGTTCCTGGCAGATGCCTGGCAGTATGGTGTGAATCAAGCCTAAGAGGCTTGGCCAGTTGCCTCGCCACCTCCGGGATTCGAGTGTGTGTAATTCACCTCGGTCGTCTGCTGGTCACCCAGCCAGTCTTCCCCATTACGGAGCGAGCTCAGAGCTCATAGACCGTGTGTGTGTGTGTGTGTGTGTGTGTTTCACTGTTTGATCTGCTGCAGTCTCTGACGAGACAGCCAGACGTTACCCTACGGAACGAGCTCAGAGCTCATTATTTCCGATCTTCGGATAGGCCTGAGACCAGGCACACAGCACACACCGGAACAACAAGGTCACAACTCCTCGATTTACATCCCGTATCTACTCACTGCTAGGTGAACAGGGGCTACACGTGAAAGGAGACACACCCAAATATCTCCACCCGGCCGGGGAATCGAACCCCGGTCCTCTGGCTTGTGAAGCCAGCGCTCTAACCACTGAGCTACCGGGCCGTGTGTGTGTGTGTGTGTGTGTGTGTGTGTGTGTGTGTGTGTCTGGAAAGCAAAGCTGGGCATAGAAGTGTGTGGCCGCAGCCCTTAGTGGCCGCTTCTTGATGCCTCAGGATGTGCAGTGCGCTGACATTGACCAAATGGACTGCCGCCTGGACTTCACCGTGGACTGTGTCAACTTTGCTGGACTTGAAGATTATGTGCGTGAGGTGAAGAGGGAAGGACTTCATCATCATCCTGGACCCGGCCATCAACGCTGAGGTAACCGCTGCCAACCCACACACTAATAATACTTAAGATGGCTCCTTATCTCACTCTTCTACATTTAGCTGAAGCAGATTCATTAACTCCTTCAGTACCATATATGATGCATTTTCATTATAGAGATTGGTGACTCAGTTATCAATGTCCATAAAAATCTGAAAGAGTTAACCAAAGCACAGGGATAAATGTCGTGAAACCTCCCTCTTGAATGAAGTTGGAAATACAGACACAGATTTGGAGTTCCAAAGATTCATTCCTTCAGATTAAAATGAAAAAGGGTCACTCAGTCACCAATCTCTATAAAATATGATAGAGTTAGCCAAAGGACAGGAACAAATGTCTTGGAAGCCATGTCACAAAGTTGGAAATACAGACACAGACAGGGAGTTCCAGTGATTCATTCCTTCACTCCTCTGTTGTACTAGATGGGTGAGGAGTACCTGGTGCACAAGAGAGTGAGGGACAAGGACATGTATATCACCTGGCCGCCTCACCTGGTGCCCCAACACAATTTTGGTGCTGGGGACGTCATGCTGGGCTATGTGAGTCTGTCTGTCTGTTTGTCTTAATTCCTGAGCTGTATATGTTTACTTATATATTTATGCCATACAGTTTTATAAGGTACTTTCACAAAATACAGACTTTCTCTCTTAATTCCTGACCTACATATGTGTACTTGTATGTTTACACCCCTACAGTTTTCCGATACTTTCATAAATACGTTTCATAACACACACAAACACTGGTGCTGGGGTACAGGTGTGTGTGATGGCTCTGTGTCGCTGCAGGTGTGGCCAGACAATCACACAGCCTTCCCAGACTTCTTCCGCAGCTCAACTAAGGCGTGGTGGAAGGAGGAGATACGGCTGTTGTATGTTGCGCAGGGCCTCCAGTTTGATGGCTTGTTGATTGTAAGTGTGTGCGTGTGTGTGTGTATTTACCTAGTTGTATTTACCTAGTTGTAGTTTTACAGGGCCTGGGATTTGTGCTTGTGTGGCCCCGTCTCCATATCTACACTTATCCAATCTTGCTTTAAAAGTATGCACAGACAGTATTGCAGACACTACTTCTTCATTTAAACTGTTCCACGTCTCAATACATCTTTGCGGGAAACTATATTTTTTAACATTTCTCAGTGTGTGTGTGTGTGTGTGTGTGTGTGTGTGTGTGTGTGTGTGTGTGTGTGTGTGTGTGTGTGTGTGTGTGTGTGTGTGTGTGTGTGTGTGTGTATGTGTGTGTGTATTTACCTAATTGTATTTACCTAATTGTAACATACGGGAAAAGAGCTATGCTCGTGTTGTCCCGTCTCCATATCTATTAATGTCCAGCTTTTTCTTAAAATCATGAATATTCCTTGCGTTGACCACTTCCACGTCTAAACTATTCCATGCTTCCACCCTTCTATGAGGAAGCTATATTTTTCACATCTCTCCTATAAGTGGCCATTTTAGTTTTTCCCATGCCCTCTCGACATTCTTTCATTCCACATACACAGATCTTCCCTATCCATTTTTCCATGCCAATCATCACTCTGTATATTGCTATCAGGTCTCCCCTTTCTCTTCTGTTTTCCAGGGTCGGAAGTTGCATTCTTTTCAGTCTGTCTTCATAAGTCAAATCTCTTAAGTCAGGCACCATTTTCGTTGCAGCCCTCTGTACTTTCTCTAGTTTCCTTATGTGTTTCTTTAAGTTCGGAGCCCACTGTATTGTTGCATATTCAAGCCTCGGTCTTATCATTGCAGTAATTATTTTCTTCATCATTTCTTCATCTAAATATACGAACGCCACTCTTATGTTCCTCAATAAGTTCAATACTTCTCCAATTATTTTGTTTATATGTCTCTCTGGCGATAGGTCATTGGTAATTGTCACCCCAAGGTCTTTTTCTTCATGACTGGTTTTATGTCTTCATTTCCTATCTTGTACATACTCCTGATTCTTCTTTCACTCTTGCCAAACTCTATTTTCTTGCATTTTGTCGTGTTGAACTCCATTTGCCATGTACAGCTCCATTTCCATATTCTGTCCAAGTCTTCCTGGAGTAGTTCGCAATCTTTGTCACATCTCACTTTTCTTAACAATTTTGCATCGTCTGCAAATAGGCTCACATAACTGGACACCCCATCCACCATGTCATTTATGTAGACCGCGAACATTACTGGTGCCAACACTGATCCCTGTGGAACTCCACTCTCCACCAATCCCCATTCTGATGGTCTGTCCTTAATTATTGTTCTCATTTCTCTTCCTACCAAAAGTCTTCCATCCATTTTAGTAAACTGCCATGCACTCCTCCTACCATTTCAAGTTTCCAGATCAGTCTCCGGTGTGGTACCTTATCAAAGGCCTTTTTTAAATCCAGATATATTCCATCAGCCCAACCATCTCTTTCCTGTATTACATCTATCACCCTCGAATAGTAACATATCAGGTTTGTCGTGCATGAACGCCCTTTTCTAAAACCAAATTGACACTCACAAAGTATGTCATTTTCTCCAAGAAGTCTGTCCATCTATTCTTCACCACCCTCTCACACATCTTAGCTACCACACTTGTAAGTGACACTGGTCTATAGTTCAATGGGTCTCTCTTGTTACCTGATTTATAGATTGGGACAATGTTAGCTCTTTTCCAGTCTTGGGGCACTACACCTTCCCTTAATGAGGCATCAATTACTTCACAAACTTTTTCTGCCAGTTGCTCCTGCATTCTCTTAAAATCCATCCTGATACCCCATCAGGTCCCACAGCTTTTCTCACTTCTAAACTCCCCATCATGTTCTTGATCTCCTCCACAGTTACTTGAAACTCCTTCATAATCCCTTTCTGTTCCATTACCAGTGGTTTGTCAAAAGCAGTCTCCTTTGTGAATACCTTCCGAAAGCATCCATTCATAGCCTCTGCCATTTCCTGGGATCTTCACTGCATACTCCATTTACTTCTAAACTTTCAATACTTTCTCTATTTTTGATGTTGTTGTTCACATGTCTGTAAAAAAGCCTTGGTTGGTCTTTACATTTATCAATTATATCCTTTTCTTGTTTCTTTCTTTCTTCTCTTCTAATCAACACATATTCATTTCTTGCTCTTTTGTAACTTTCCCACTGCTTAATCCGTCTTTTCCTTCTCCACCTCTTCCATGCATCCTCTTTTCTTGTTCTAGCCTTTTCACATCTATCGTTAAACCAGTCCTGCTTTCCAACTTCTCTATGTTGTCTTATTGGTACAAATTTTTCTCACCTTCTTTGTATATTTTTATAAATTCCTTCCACTTTTCATTTGCTCCCTTAGCACTCTTGAATTTCATCCAATTTGTCTCTTGAAAGAATTTCTTTAGGTTTCCAAAATCTGTCTTGGCATAATTCCATCTTCCCACTTTATATTCTTCATTTCTTCTAGATTTCTCTTCATCTATCACCTTGAACTCCAAAACTGCATGATCACTCTTTGCTAAAGGGCACTCCACCCTCATCTCCTCAATGACCATTGGCTCTGTACTAAAGACCAAGTCCAGTCTTGACGATGCTCCCTCTCCTCCAAACCTAGTATCTTCTTTGACCCACTGAGTTAACACATTTTCCATTGCCAGTGTCAATAGTGTATTTCCCCATGTTGTCTCTGATCCTTCCATTGACCAGTCCTCCCAACACACCTCTTTACAATTAAAATCTCCCATCATTATAGTTCGTTCACAGCCACCCAACATTTCTTCCAGACATGTTCCTGTATCACTTATCATTTCTTCATATTCCTGTACTGACCATGCATTTGTCTTAGGTGGTACGTACACCACTATGTAGTGCCTCTTTTTCCTTCATTAGTTTCTGCTCTGATCTTTAGCACTTCTGCCTTTCCCATACCTTCTTTCACTTGATCCACCTTTATATCTTTTTAACCAGCAACATCACTCCTCCTCCCATCTTACCTACTCTATTTCTTTTCCAAACATTATATTTCCTTCTCCAACCATCATCAGGTCTTCTCCTCTCTCAGTTTTGTTTCAGTAAGACCCACAATATCTGGGTTCTTGTCCCTCAAGTAATCGTTGAGTTCTAAAATCCCGATATCACTCCATTTATGTTGGAATACATTACATTCCTCTCATACGTAAGTTTCTTTAGTCCTTTCTTGCTGTACTTTTCTGGGTTATGAACCACTTCCTCAGTCTCATATCCAAGATTCTCCAGAAAAACTCTTTCTTCTCCTCTTCTGTCCTCTCTTCATTTTTTTCAAAGCCTCCTTTCTCAACTCATTTAACATTTCTCTTTCCTTTTCACCGAGATCTCTTCTCAACCAAATCTTCCTTGTTGTTTCCTGCTGGGCTAGCCTCCATGACTTCTCCACCAATTCATCTACATCCTTTTGTGACTTAAGTTTGATTCTTATTGGCCTCATACCTTCTCTTGTGAACTTTCCAATTCTATGGAAGTCCTCTATTTCTTGTACTAGGTCTTTTCCTCCTCCTGCACCACATTAATGATATTATTTATCACCTTTTTATGTTTTTCTCTCTCCATTTTACTCGGTGTCTTATCCTCCTCCACACCAAATATCACCACACATCTCTTTTTGTCTACAGTTTCCCTCACCAATGTCTCATTTGATTTAATAACCTTCACCACTTTCTCAGCAATCTTCTCTTCTATGATCTGTTGATCTATAATTTCAGCAAGGCCCAAAGTTTTCTCCCCAGACTCTTTGATTTCCTTTTCCAGACTTGCAACTTTGTAATTTACCTCCTTTCTTTCCACTTCCTGACTTTTTTCCATTCAGCCTGCTTCTCCATCACTTTTCCTAGAGATTCTCCACATTTTCGCAATTCACTTTAATTAGCTTAACTTCCTCTTTCAGTGCTTCATTTTCCTTCTTCATATCGGCACAGTCTTTCTTTACATTGTCATAACTCGTTTCCAGGCCCCCATACTTTTCAAACAGTTTTTCAATTTTACCTTCCAACTCCAGAATTTTCTTCACATAAGCGCTCTTCTCCATTATTCCTTGAAATTCTGTGAAGTCTGATTCATCTTTCGAGTTCACGGCCGCCATGTTGCTCAGATGTGTGTGGACAGGTGTTACCAGGAGAGTGAGGGAGTGTCACCATGATGCATTTCCATATTCATTCTGGTGGTTATTTGGTGATTTTCTACAGCTTCAGAAACTTATGTGGGAATTCAAGTAGTGAAGACTCTAGCCATGAATATTCTGACCTCCATAGACCCTTCCTAAATGTAAATAAAGTGGTCTTATCATGCCCAAGAATCATGGTAAAAAATGTGTCCCAGTACTGAAGAGAATGAGAGAGTATGAGTGTAGAGGTGATGTGATAACATTGTCTAGACCTGAGTGCATTGGTCACACACTACACCAACGACTCTGGCATCCGTTTTCTTCCTGTGGTCTGTGCTGAGTGTGGGGAAAAGAACCAAGAGAGATGAAGAGAGAGGGAGAGAGAGAGAGAGAGTCGTATTCTCAAACATTTTGCGTTTCACCTCCACTATTTCAAGAGGGTTTAGTTAAATCTCCACAAGTATTAAAGATGTTTTTATTTTATGGTTCTAGAGGCAGAATGACATTTCTACACCTACACTCTTGAAAACCCTGTTGGTCATCTCTGTGGCCTTGGAAAATAGTCTTGGTGAAAGAGGAGAGCAATTTCTAAGGTGTTTCTACAGTTCCAGAGGCAGAGTGACAAGATTTCTACATTATTAACTGGAGAAACACTCTTGAAAACCCTGGTAATCATCTCTGTGGCACAGGAAAATAGTCATGTTGGGAGAGAAGAGTATTTCTGAATGCTGACTAAAATCGTAGCCATGGAATACATTGATACCTCCACACAAGATATGAATGGGCCAGCCAACTTTGGGACGAATGAGGAGCAGCCTTGGAACTGGCCAGAGGGGAGGCAGCCATGGAGTCTGACCTGCCTGCTGCTGTCACCATGTGGGGCCCAGGCAAGCGATGAGTCAAGATTTAGGTGAGGTGAGGTGAGGTGAGGTGAGGTGAGGTGAGGTGATGTGGGATGAGATGAGGTGAGGTGAGGTGAGGTGGCAGGTGCATTTTACCTTGAGGAGATTTACGTTTAGCTCTGATATGGATGTGATATATAAAAAAGGAAATGTTTTAGACAGATCATGATAGCTTGCATTGCCTTATTTTATGTAATAGGGTAAAACTGGCTAAGGGCAACATAAAATAAAAAAAAAAGGCCCACTTAGTAGCCAGTACCCTTACAGGTCTTATAGAGATAGCCAAAAGACAGGGATAAATGTCTCAAACTCTCCTTCTTAAATGAAGTCAAGTCACAAGATGGTAATGCAGAAGCAGGCAGGGAATTCCAGCGTTTACCAGAGAAAGGTGTGATGATTGAGAATACTGGTTAACTCTTGCATTAGAAGTTGGAGAGAATACTAATGATTGAGAGTATTGGACAGAGTAGTGGTGAATGATTGAGAGTACTAGTCATCTCTTGCATTGGGGAAGTGGACAGAGTAGTGGTGAATGATTGAGAGTACTGGTCATCTCTTTCATTGGGGAGGTGGACAAAGTAGTGGTGAATGATTGAGAGTACTGGTCATCTCTTGCATTGGGGAGGTGGACAAAATAGTGGTGAATGATTGAGAGTACTGGTCATCTCTTGCATTGGAGAGGTGGACAAAGTAGTGGTGAATGATTGAGAGTACTGGTCAACTCTTGCATTGTGGAGGTGGACAAAATAGTGGTGAATGATTGAGAGTACTGGTCAACTCTTGCATTGTGGAGGTGGATAGAATAGTGGTGAATGATTGAGAGTACTGGTCAACTCTTGCATTGGGGAGGTGGACAGAATAGTGGTGAATGATTGAGAGCACTGGTTAACTCTTGCATTATGGAGGTGGACAGAATAGTGGTGAATGATTGAGAGTACTGGTCGACTCTTGCATTGGGGAGGTGGACAGAATAGTGGTGAATGATTGAGAGTACTGGTCAACTCTTGCATTAGGGAGGTGGACAGAATAGTGGTGAATGATTGAGAGTACTGGTCAACTCTTGCATTAGGGAGGTGGATAGAATAGTGGTGAATGATTGAGAGTACTGGCTGACTCTTGCATTGGGGAGGTGGACAGAATAGTGGTGAATGATTGAGAGTACTGGTCAACTCTTGCATTGGGGAGGTGGACAGAATAGTGGTGAATGATTGAGGGTACTGGTCAACTCTTGCATTAGGGAGGTGGATAGAATAGTGGTGAATGATTGAGAGTACTGGTTGACTCTTGCATTGGGGAGGTGGACAGAATAGTGGTGAATGATTGAGAGTACTGGTTAACTCTTGCATTGGGGAGGCAGACAGAATAGTGGTGAATGATTGAGAGTACTGGTTAACTCTTACATTAGGGAGGCAGGCAGAATAGTGGTGAATGATTGAGAGTACTGGTTAACTCTTGCATTGGGGAGGTGGATAGAATTGTGGTGAATGATTGAGAGTACTGGTTAACTCTTGCATTGGGGAGGTGGACAGAATAGTGGTGAATGATTGAGAGTACTGGTTAACTCTTGCATTAGGGAGGCAGACAGAATAGGGGTGAGAGGAAGAAGAAAGTCTGTACTTAGCGTTGAGTCTCTTCCACTGCCTGTGAGTTGCTTGATTTTTTCTGTCTCACTGATGGTTGTCACTGCAGGCTCTCTGACAATCTCTGACAATCTGCATGGAGGCACAGCGAGGGGAGCTGAGGAAGTTTACTCACTATGATGTCCACAACTTGTACGGCTGGTCACAAGCGCAGCCCACCTTGGAGTGAGTGTCTGCCTCGTGTGTGTAATTCACCACGGTCGCCTGCTGGTCACCCAGCCAGTCTTCCCCATTATGGAGCGAGCTCAGAGCTCATAGACCGATCTTCGGCTAGGACTGAGACCACAACACACACCGGGAAAGCGAGGCCACAAACCCTCGAGTTACATCCCGTACCTATTTACTGCTCGGTGAACAGGGGCTACACATTAAGAGGCTTGGCCAGTTGCCTCGCCACCTCCGGGATTCGAGTGTGTGTAATTCACCTCGGTCGTCTGCTGGTCACCCAGCCAGTCTTCCCCATTACGGAGCGAGCTCAGAGCTCATAGACCGTGTGTGTGTGTGTGTGTGTGTGTGTGTTTCACTGTTTGATATGCTGCAGTCTCTGACGAGACAGCCAGACGTTACCCTACGGAACGAGCTCAGAGCTCATTATTTCCGATCTTCGGATAGGCCTGAGACCAGGCACACAGCACACACCGGAACAACAAGGTCACAACTCCTCGATTTACATCCCGTATCTACTCACTGCTAGGTGAACAGGGGCTACACGTGAAAGGAGACACACCCAAATATCCAAATATCTCCACCCGGCGGGGGAATCGAACCCCGGTCCTCTGGCTTGTGAAGCCAGCGCTCTAACCACTGAGCTACCGGGCGTGTGTGTGTGTGTGTGTGTGTGTGTGTGTTTTCACTGTTTGATCTGCCGCAGTCTCTGACAAGACAGCCAGACGTTACCCTACGGAACGAGCTCAGAGCTCATTATTTCCGATCTTCGGATAGGCCTGAGACCAGGCACACACCACACACCGGGACAACAAGGTCACAACTCCTCGATTTACATCCCGTACCTACTCACTGCTAGGTGAACAGGGGCTACACGTGAAAGGAGACACACCCAAATATCTCCACCCGGCCGGGGAATCGAACCCCGGTCTTCTGGCTTGTGAAGCCAGCTCTTTAACCACTGAGCTACCGTGTGTGTGTGTGTGTGTGTGTGTGTGTGTGTGTGTGTGTGTATACCTGTTTACTGAATATCTAGAAGTTTTTTATTCTAAGGAGCATTTGAAATATTTACATGTTGTTCATAGTTTATTGATTTGACCCTTTGTGTTTCCTGTGGTGACTGGTGACTGTTGGTTGACTTCAGGGCACTACAGGCTGTGACAGGGAAGAGGGGCATTGTGGTGAGTCGATCCACCTTCCCCTCCAGCGGGCATTGGGTGGGGCACTGGTTTGGTGGCAACTCGGCGCACTGGGCAGACATGCACAAGTCCATCATTGGTGAGTGTGCCAACGGTCCATTGTGTGTCGTGGCGTGTGTGTTGCATTACATGACATCAGCAATGAGTGGACACTGGAACCATGTGCCAGACCACACATGAAGTGCCGGTGAGTAGTGGCAGTGTTTGTGTTGCTACATGCCTGGCACTCCCTCCCTCCTGCAGGCATGATGGAGTTCAACCTGTTTGGAATTCCCTACATTGGCGCTGACATCTGTGGCTTCTTTGGGGACACCAGCGAGGAGATGTGTGGCCGGAGGAACCACAACATCCTCGGTGCTGCTGACCATGTAATGAACTCTTGCTGCTGCTGCTGCTTTCACTCTTTATATACTTATACATACACAATTATCTTTCCCAACTGTTAATGTTGTGTCAGTGTGTGCAACAGTTGTCTCCCATGGGTGTGGTGTATTGTCAGTGTTTGCAGTGTGCTTGACTCCAAACCCTCTCTTGGCAGGACCCTGGACCGTGGCCGAGCGTGGCAGCAGCTGGCCGGGCAGCACTGACTGAGAATGTGCGGAGTGCTGCCGAGAATCAGATTGGGTATGTGAGAGTAGGTAGGAGAAAGAGAGTATGCAAACCATGGTGGAACAATGAAATCAGAGACGCCAGGAAGGAGCGAAAGAGAATGAGTAAACAGTGTTGAGAAAAAAAAGAGACATGAAAGCGATGAGGCAGAGAATGAAGCTGAACAGCGCTTCCTATACACTCTTCAAGTGTGCCTACAGGCGCTATAGGCTTTACCGTAAAAAAAAAAAAAAAAAAAAAAATGCATGGGAAGAATATGTGAAACAACAGGGACTCACAAGGCGAATGATAATGAAAGCTAAAGTGAAGTGTGAAAGGAGTGTGATTGAATCTTTAAGAGAGAAAGGCATGGAAGGTGGCCGTGAATGGTACAAGTTCAGGAGAGGTGAGAATATATCAGAGAATGTTGGTGTGGAGAGTCTGAAAGTGAATGGGGAAGTTGTAACAGAGAAGAATGAGATCAGGGAGGCAATTGGACAGTTCTGGGAAGAGGTGGGTGGTGTAGGTGAAGTGTTTGGTGTGAGAGAAGGATGTGTGACTCTGGAGATGAAGAATGCAGATGAACTGAATGAGAGAATCAGCAAGGAGGAGGTAGAGAGATGTGTGAAAAGCCAGAAGAATGGGAAGGCAGCAGGTTTAGACGGGATACCATATGAGATGTATAAAAATGGTGGGGAGGTTGTTATTGACAGGATGACTGAGGTGTTTAACCAGGTCTGGGAGGAAGAGAGGGTGCCAAGAATGTGGAATGAATGCAGGGTGACTCTGTTGCATAAGGGAAGGCACAAGAGTAAGAATGAACTGAAGAACTATAGGCCGATTGCATTATTAAACACAGTAAGTAAAGTATTTAGTGGAGTGCTGAATGAGAGATTGTGTAAATGGATTGAGCGAGCTGGAGTGTTAGGTGAGGAACAGAATGGTTTCCGTGTGAACAGGAGGGCTGAGGATAACTTGTTTGTGGTAAATGAAATGATTGAGGAAAAAAGAAAGGAGGGAGGCAAATTGTATTTAGGTTTTTTGGATATAGAAAAACCTTATGATAGGGTGGATAGAGAAATGCTAGTCAGAGTCTTAGGAAAGATTGGGTTGAGTGAAAAAATAATCAACATAGTGCATAGCATGTATGTTGACACCAAAGCTAAATACAGACTAGGAGATATAGAGGTGAAGAGTGAGAGAGGAGTTAGGCAAGGATGTATTCTGTCACCAACCCTTTTCAGTTTGTATACAGAGGAGTTAGCAGCCAGATTGAGAAGAATGAATGCAGGAGTAAGAGTGGGAAATGAGAAGATAGGTGTGCTCCTTTATGCAGATGATGTGGTGGTCATGAGTGAGTCAGCAGTTGAGTTGCAGAGAATGCTAGATGTTGTGGATGGATATGGGAGAGACTTTGGAGTTAGGTTTAGTAGTGAGAAAAGTAAGATGATGATAGTGAATAGGTCTGAGGATGAAAGCAATGCAGTATGGAAAATTGGAGAGAATGAGATGAATCAGGCACGAGAATATAAGTACTTGGGGATGTGGGTGAGTCCAAGTGGGTGTGAAAAGACAAAGAATGAAAAGTTAGGTTTAGTGAATCAGTGGGTAGGACGATTGGGGAGTGCAGCAAGAATGAGTGCAAGCAAATATGATGTGCTGAGAGAGGTGTGGAAGAGTGTGGCAGTGCCTAGCATAATGTATGGTATGGATGTGATTGCATGGAATGAAAATAAAATTGACAAGCTAGAAGTGGGACAAAATAGAATAGGTAGAATGGCACTGAATGCTCCAAGGTACACAGCAGTAGAAGCTTTGAGAGGGGATATGGGATGGAGCACCTTTAGGGAAAGACTAGTTAAAGCCACACTTAGATACAAGGTCAGGCTGGAAAGAATGGATGATGAAAGAACAGTGAGGAAGGTGTACCTATGGAATGAAAGTGGGAGTCAGTGGAGGAAGAGGTGCATAAGAATGACAGAGAGGAGTGGTTTACAAGTGTTATGGGGGATGAAAATGGTTGGGAGGAATCAAAGTGAGCGTGAATGGATCGTGACAAGAGGAGGCAGGGTAGGAACTGAATGGCATGCAAGGAAATGGAAGAGTGAGATAGACAGAGAGGTGAAGTGGGTGGGACTGAATATATGGAAGAATGGGATGGAACGAAAGCGTACCCTGGAATGGTACAAGGAAAAGGAAGCCCCAGTGTATGAAAGGTGGTATGATGGCAGCCTGGGTGGTGACCTTCTCTTCCGAGCTAGGGCACAGTGTATGGATTTGAATGCAAGGAACTACAGGTGATCTGAGTCCCGCAGCAAGGTGTGCCAGATGTGTGACATGGGGGAGGACGAGACGGTAGAGCATGTCATGCTGGAGTGTGAGAAGTATGAGAGAGACAGGCATGAGATGATGCAAGTGATCTTGAGTGAATTAGAGCATATTAGGAATGAAAGAGTGGAGAAGACAGGAAGGGAATGGATGGTGTTGCTGCTGGGATTGTGTAGAGAGACGAGTGAAAGGATGATGGAGGCTGTGAAGGAGTAGCTGGAGAGAATGTGGCGAGCGAGGTGTAGGGATCATTAACGAAGAGAAATGCTACTTTTTTTTCTTTCTTTTTTTCTGTTTTGTCTCTTTTGTCCTCTACAGGAGCCGCCGATCCAAAGGCCTGGCTCTGGAGCGATCCCGAGCCACCTGTAGCACTAAGATCAAGATCAAGATCAAGTACCTGTACACCTTGCATCACCTGGCCGCCACACAGGGCCACTCCGTCATCAGACCTTTGTTCTTTGAGTGAGTGTTGTGATGGTGTTATTAAAGTGGTGTATGAACAGCTGAGTGGAAAGGAGTACTTGTGGTCAGTAGCTTTGCTTGTAACATTGGAATGAGACGATGGAGGAAGAGAAGCATCATGAATCAATCAACAGTCACAGCCTCAGCCTTCATGGTGGAGTGTGGGACAGATGTGGCCTGTGAGTGAGTGGAGGGCAGCTGGGTGCAGAAATGGCAGGTTAGGGGCTGTGTAATGCAGGTCAAGTCACTGTCTCTTGTTGTTGTGTGGGGCGCAGGTTCCCCGACACCTCAGCCACCTGGGGTGTGGACAACCAGTTCCTGTGGGGGCCCTGGCTGATGGTGGTGCCGGTGCTGGATCCGGTGTGTGTCTCCTCTCATTGCACTCACTCCAGACTTTTGGCTAACTCTATCTGATCTTTAAAGGAACTGGCATGCAAGTGGGGCTTTTGGTTTTTTTCCTTGGCTGGTCTTAAGAAAAAAGAAAAAAAACATTCCAGTCATTTGTCTACTTGTCTCAACACTGCTTCACTGAAAATTGGTTGAGGACTCATTATAATAGAGGATTCAACTTCTTTTTTTTTTTTTTTTTTTTTTTTTTACTACAATATATTATGACTTTTATTTGACAGGGTGTGGTGGCCAGGGATGTGTACTTCCCACCTGCCACCTAGTACGACTACCACACTGTGAGTATCCAGCGCATGCACTAGTACCAACACACCTCATAATGTGCAGAGAGACAGATGGTGCCTTTGTCACTGGCTGGGAAGGTTGTTGCTGCATCATTAACCCCTTCAGTACCATGATGTGTTTTCCTATTTGTTCTACTTGCTAGTTGGTGATCTTATACAGCTTCAGAAACTCATGTGGGGATTAAAATAGTGAATACTCTGGACCATTAATCTTTTGACCTCCATAGACCATTCCTAATGTAAATAAAATGGTTTAATCGTACACAAATCTCGAGGTAAAAATGTGTCCCAGTACTGAAAGGGTTAACACTCGCCTTTACAATTCATATAAAGCTTACAGTGAAGGAGTAACCAACACAGGGTACCTCTGTGGCAGGGCCGGTCTGTGGAGGGCATGGACACCACACAGCAGGTGGGGGCGCCGCTGGGCCACGTGCCGCTGTATGTGCGGGGTGGAGGTATCATGGTGACACAGCGACCCCATGCCAACACCATAATGTCCAGGTGAGATATATATATATATATATATATATATATATATATATATATATATATATATATATATATATATATATATATATATATATATATATATATATATATATATATATATATATATATATATATATATATATATATATATATATATAGAGAGAGAGAGAGAGAGAGAGAGAGAGAGAGAGAGAGAGAGAGAGGAAAGGAAAATCTAATTGTGATATGAGTGTGGATTATTTGATATAGAAAATATTTGTTCTGAAGGAAAAAGACAAGAAAATACAGTTTTTTTTAGGTATTAGAAGAGAGAGAGAGAGAGAGAGAGAGAGAGAGAGAGAGAGAGAGAGAGAGAGGACTTACTTGTTTGTATTTACCTATCTGTAGTGTGCAGGGAAGAAATTTGTGGCATTTTTAGTCTTGTGGATATTAATCCCTTGAGTACCATGATGCATTTCCATATTCATTCTGGTTAATATTTGGTGATTTAATACAGCCTCAGAAACTCATGTGTGGGATTAGAATAGTGAAGACTGTGGCCATTAATCTTCTGACCTCCATAGACCCTTCCTAATGTCAATAAAATGGTCTAATCGCACCCAAAAGTCAAGGTAAAAATGTGTAACTGTATTAATCTCTCTCTCTCTCTCTCTCTCTCTCTCTCTCTCTCTCTCTCTCTCTCTCTCTCTCTCTCTCTCTCTCTCTCTCTCTCTCTCTCTCTCTCTCTCTCTCTCTCTCTCTCTCTCACCCCCCTAATGGTGGCACCCCAACAGGTGTGAGCCACTGGGCCTGGTGGTGGCGCCCAATGGTGATGGCGCTGCACAGGGCTTCTACTGGGGCGATGGCGACGCCATTGGTGAGCCTTCCATTGGGTTTTGTTACTCACCTGTGTGAAGGCCAGACTATTCCATTCTGTGTGTGTGTGCGTGTGTGTGTGTGTGTGTGTGTGTGTGTGTGTCTTGCCTAGTTGTTTTTACCTAGTATGTTACTGGGTTGGAGTGGGGCTCGTAGTGATCTGTCTCCATATCTACGTTTATCCAACTTTTCCTTAAATTTGTGCACACTTTCTGCTGCTGCAATCTCTTCATTTGATTAATTTCAGATGTCTAGTGTCTTGTGTGAAAAATTGAGTTTCTTAATGTTCCTCAGACACTGACTTTTCATGATCTTGGAATATGTGTGTGTGTGTGTGTGTGTGTGTGTGTGTAATTCACCTAGATCGTCTGCTGGTCACCCAGCCAGTCTTCCCCATTACGGAGCGAGCTCAGAGCTCATAGACCGATCTTCGGATAGGACTGAGACCACAACACACTCCACACACCGGGAAAGCGAGGCCACAACCCCTCGAGTTACATACTGTACCTATTTACTGCTAGGTGAACAGGGCCACACATTAAGAGGCTTGAAGCGTGTGTGTGTGTGTGTGTGAGTCAGTCACACACACATACACACATAAACTCAGTAATGGCCAACTAAACACCACATTTAAATTCTTTGACTCATTTTTTGCTCTCTGTTATTATTTGTTCTTATTTTTCTGCTACTACTATTTTTTTCCCCGAAGGTCGCTCAGTCACGTGGGCGAGGCGGCGGACCAATGGCGGGGGCGGGGCTGCTTTGTGGTCACGTGATGCATGACGTTACCAGGAAGCACTGTAGGTAATGCCTCTTTATTTAGTGTGTGTCAATAACAATAACAACATTGTAATAACAATAACAATAACAATAACAACACTGTTGTGGGGACATTTATAGAGGATGGAGGTGTGAGGACAAGACAGAGACAGGGAGGTGAGGGAGTTTGGCCAAACGCTCTTGAGGGGAAGTGAATCAGCTGTAACGGTGGGCACCGTGCCGGTGTAGCAGTAGAAAGTGGAATGTCCATGGAACGCGCCAACTGCGCTTGCGTGGACAGTGGTAGCTCTGCCAGGCGCATGATTCATTTTAATATGTAGGACGTGGGAGCAGCTCATGTCTTCCACCAGATTTCATACTTTCAATAAAAAAAAAGAGATGTTTCCAGTGAATTCGTATTTTAAATTTGGGAAACTGTCTTCCATATGCTAGCCGAAGCAATTTTTATAATTTATATTGTAAAAAGGTTGGTGTATAATACATTAATAATAATTTTACAACTTTATCCACGGTTAATTATTCTCCTTGTTGCTGAACTGGGTAAGTGCACTGTTAAGGTAGTTCTTTGACTACATAGGATTTACCTATATGGTTTTTACCTAGACTTTCATTTCCTTACTTAAGTGTCGTTTATATCGTGGAAATAAATTATCCGAGTGCAACATTTTCACCTAAACCTTAATTTTAGCAAAACGATGATGACGGATATTGTTGGAACAACAACTGTTGTGACATGGAAATCGAGAAGAAATGAAATACGTAAGAAAGAAGATAGCAAGAATGAAGAGATGAAGATGGAAGTGAGAAGGAGAATAATAAATGAAGAAAATATGAGAGACACGAAAGCAGGTACCAAGATTATAAGATGCCATCACTAATTTGATAGATAAGAAGTCTCGGACCACCGAGGAGAACAACAAGAGGCGGTGAGTTATGACAAGACAAACAGCCGGAGACGAGCAGTAGATTACAAGCAGAAGCTTCTGGAACCTTCTCCCCATATCTGGTAGCAATCAAAGGTCGCCGGAAGTAAAATTATATGGACGAGAAGTCAAGTCACGCGTGTATATTAAGAGGTGTAAGAGACAGAGTCAGAGAGCTAGAGAGAGGGAGAGAGAACCCGAGAACGCCAAGAGGGCGAGAGACGACAGCGAGAGAGAGAGCTGTCAGACCAGAGGATCAAAATGGGCGCGCCGCTTATCTCAAGACCAGTAAGTGTAGCCAGACAGTTGTAATGCAGTCACAGAAAATGTTGGTGTCATATTTTGATAAAGTAAAAATGGTTATGTGTAGGTTGTGTAGGGTGTTGTTTTTATTGGAAGGTAAATTGTAGGGTGTGTTAGGATGTATCTTTGAATTTAAATTGCGTGATTTGAGTTGGATAACGGGAATATTGTGAAGAAATCTGGAACATTAGAAGAAGTTTAAGTGAAGAGAGAAATGTTGTTATCAATGAAGTTATTGTGTGTGTAATGAATTTGAGTTCAAGATATAATGTGGCAGAAATTGAGGCGTTTGAAGGTGGACCTTGCGTGAAGAGAGTGATTCAAATTTCGTGGTTTTCGTGGTTTTATTTGTTGTCGTAAGGGTCGTAAAGTGTAAATGTTTGTAAATAATATAATAAAGTAAAGTTTATAAAAAACTCAGAGGCGTTCCCTTGAACTCCACAAAGCATTCTTTAAGATTAGGGACGCAACAAGATCGTGCAACTTGCAGACACGACAACTGGTGGCAGCGGTGGGATATCTTTGCAATTGATAATGTTGCAAAGATAAATATTGCATAACTTGATAAATTAGATGTTTTCTGGATTCATTCGCAGAGATTAAAATCGTGAAAATTATTGTGTGGCATATGTTATATGAGTGTACTGAATTGTTGCAATGGATGTGTAATTTCGTATTTTTGAGTCATCTGCAAAATTTTGATGGTATACTGAAATGGTCGTGAGAAATCTTTGTCACAGCAGAATACTGTTCAAGGTCGTTTAAGTTACTCGTTCTGCGTCTGTGTTGCTCACAAGTTGTTTTCATAAGGGATAGTATTGCCATGAAATTCATAATCACATTACTTGATTGCGTAACCATCTTCCTCTGAATAAAAAACCGTCATGAAATGTGTTTAATGATTATATTGCTATTGTGATAAGAGAATTGTAGTTTCTTTTCTTGTTTCACCAGCGGCATACAAGCAAGGGGAAGTAGAAACACACAGGGAAACATACATATGAAACGCAGGTGTAGTAGCAACTCTTAGATGTTTCATCATAACTGGTGAAAGATAAGAATGTTGTCAGCTTGTAGACGGTAGGATAAATTAGATTGAATCAGAGTAAATAACACAGAAAGTTAGGTAGTAGAAAATTGTAAGGAGAGGTTTTCATGAAGCAGAAATATCGGTAAACATGAATATCATATTTATAGAGAGAAAAAGGAAAAATATATATGAAGTAGTTGTGATATAAAACGAGCAAATGGAAGGAATGTTGAAATTTTGGGAGGATGAAACAAGCGTGAGTCACCCTGAGTAAAGATCATACAACAGCGGAGGTAACTATTTCAATGGAGAAAGAATTGTATATTATTTGAATTTTTAACGTGTTGGTATGTACAGAGGAGGCGATATCGGCAATGTTGGTGAGTAAATTGAAGGAAGAAATATGGGAATTATATGGGTTAATAAATGTTGTGTGGGAACCTGGGAGAGACGCGGAAGCGTAGGAGTGATGTTAGGCCTTGATAAGCCATAGATAAACTCAGTTGATAAGATGACCAGAGGTAGAAGGAAATCCGGGAGGTGAGAACAGAAGAAAATTTCCATTCATGCACCAAGAAAATGATCAGCCATGTATTATGAAACATAGGGATATAAAGGGGAAAGTTAAGATATGGATGTCACTGTAAAGTACAGGGAAGGCGAGAGTCAGGAAACACTGTTGGAACAGTGCCAGACCATGTGACTGAAGGAATATTGGCTGGACCCTGACTCACAAGATTATCTCTGTGACTGATATGAGTTGATGGAAAGGTAGCTAAGTGACCACTACATTCTTTATTGTGTTAATAAGTAATACAGAAAATTGCAGAGTAATTGAGTATGTAAATGAAGAACTTAACCATACGAATAACAAAATGAGTATAGAAAGGTAGACAAATGTTTAGGAAATTATTATCATATTTCACGAAAGATAATAAACATGTTGATTATGTTGAAATGTTGATAAATTTTATTGTAAAGAAAGTTTGTATGTGATAGAGAAGAGAGCGAGGCATTACAAGAACGTACTGCTTAACAGGCCCACATCCCGCGTATACTTACAATAAACTTGGCCATAATAATTATTGGAGAAGAATTATCGGGTTTGGAAGAGTATCTTGATAAGAACGATGGCGGTCAAAACTCTAGATAACGTTGAAGATCCTTGTAGTGGTCACAGGCTAAATCTAACATACTCGAATTAAATAAAATTTATATTAATGGCTGAAGCTGACATCGAAATGAAGTATATTCAAAGGCGAGAAATGTGTTATAATGAGGTTATCTTACGTAGATAAACATGAATAATGGAATAAGGTGTGTAAAGTATTATTTGAAAATCAGAGAAACATAGATTGGTGCATGAAAAAGGGTAGTGAAAATATAAATTGATGAATGCTGCATGAAAAGTAATTATTGGAGAATAGGGATGATGGAGAAAGAAACAGTGAGATGGCTATAGTGAAAATTGTGAGTATAGTGGGAAGAGAGATAAATGCAGGAAAAAATGGCGAAACAAGTAATTGAGAAGTCGGAAGCATGAAAATATGGTGATGTGAGAGTATATAGTGAGATGATTATCTTGAATATATATGGAGTAGCATGAAAAAAATAGTGAGATGAAAATATTGAGGATATTTGTGGAAGTATATCTATTGAGTATACTGATGCATATATGATGTGGTGAATTTATTATGAGAATGGTGTGGTGACATGACATTGAATATAGTGAGTATATATTGCAGCATGGTATAGTGGAATATTGGAAGTATTTGAATATATTGAGTATATTGAGGCATGCATAATAGTGAGCATATATGACGATAATGAGTACAGTGAGCATATATTGCAGCATGATATAGTGAAATATTGAGAATAATTGGATCTATTGAGTATATTGAAGCATGCATATATGGTGAAATTATTATATTGAGAATGATATGGTGGCATGAACATTGTTGGTATATATTTGCAGCATGGTTATATAGTGAAAAGGGAATATTGAGAATATTGGTGAAGTAAATATATTGAGTATATAAAATGAGGCATGGATATATGGTGAAATTAATATGTTGAGAGTAATATGGTGACATGAATATAGTGAGTGTATATTGAAGCATGAGGATGTAGTGAAGTGAATATATGCAGAAAATGTAAGGTGAATATTTTGAGTAATTAGAGTGAAGCATGAAGATAATGAGTATAATGAATATATATTGGAGATATAGTGAGACATGTATGTTGTGAATATAAAATGTTGAGAATATAAACTGAGGCCTGCAGTACTAGTGAGATGAGTATCTTGATAACTGTGTGTATTTCATGCATGAAAAATGAGGATAAAGTGAGAATATTGGTAATTGTGAGGATATCAAAGTTGAAGCATGACGGGAGATGAATCTTGAATATAGTGAAATATTGAGGTGAAATAGAGATTGATGCATGCAGAAATGAAGGGAGATGAATCTTGAATATTGTGAAATATTGATATGAAATATATATTTGGGCATGCTGCAATGGTGATGATTATGAGTACTGTATGTTGAAATATTGAATGCTGCATGAAGAGATATCGAAATGAGAGTATTAATATTTTTTAGTATAGTGAATGAATATATTGGTGGGGGTGAAAAAATTGTGAAATGAGTATATTGGAAATAGTGAATATATTGAGCGAGTAAATTAGTAATTATGGGTATATTGAATACAGATCCATGCATGAAGATATGGTGAAACTCAGATGTTGATAGTGGTATTGAAATAGTGAAGAAAGAGAAATAAGTATTTTGGTAGTGGTGAGTATGTTGAAATATATATTGATATGGTGGAAGTATGTTGAAATTAAGTATGAAAAGGATATCCGTAAAAAAATTAGTGTGGAAATTTTATGGTGGAAATGAAATGCATACTAGGAGAAAATGAGATAAAAAGCAGTTGCAGTTGAGTGAAATCATATCATGAAAGGAAGGGAAATTATTGTGCGGTAGAAGAAAAAGGGGTAACGTATAATTGAAACGTATAGAAGCAACTTGAGATGGTTAAAAGAAAAATAATGAGGATAAAGAAGTAAAATATTGGAAAGGTGAGAAAGAAAATCAAAATGGAGTAACCATGAAATAAGAGATGTAAAAAGTGTAAAACATACATGTGTGACTTCTGAATTGATTAGTTTATGTCGAGCATGCTCAAATTGAATTGATGAGGTAAGATCTTGCGAGATAAATGTAAATGTGCATTATTCAATTCCCGGGAACTGACGCGTCAAATAATGGTGAATAATCCTTGTATACGCGTGTGCCTAGCTAACTTGCTCACTTCCTGCTGACCTAGGGGCATGGCAGTGTACAAGTTACTCTGTCTAGGTGTTGTCAATATTGTTTAAGAAGGAGAGAGGAAAATGCGAAGGATAAATTTGTAATTCCTGTCTGGGGATGAGCCGATTCAGAACGATGGGGGACGCCTCAGATGTTCTTTTCGACAAGTACCCAGGTGTGGAAGTTTTGAGCATATACAACACAAGGATTATAATTATGAAGAAATGGGCCCACAAACACAAATAAAAAATAAAACAATTCAATGCTAAATATAGCAAATAAAAAGGAATAAAAGAACAATACAGAAAATATCAAAGTCACAAAGATACAAAAGAAAATTTATTGCAAGTATAAATAAAAGGGAAATTTATTGTATGTCACTGGAAGTTGATTAGATAAAAAGATGTTGAGATATCGTGCGATATGTGTTTGCTAAATGATATCGTTATTAAACTGGAAAATTTTTTTTGAGGAATGTTATGTGATAAAAAGGGGAAATGTATTATATGTCACTGGAGATTGATTAGATAGATAAATGTTGAGTTATCGTGCGATATGTGTTTGTTAAATGATATCGTTATTAAGCTGGAAAAAATTTTTGAGGAATGTTATGTGAAAAATGTTATGTAGGGTTGATGAGAACACAAGATGTAAAATTTTGAAGTGTCAAGAGGGTGAAGGTCAAATTGGTCAGGTAAGAATATGGTGATTCGTAAGGAGGGATGGCAGGGATATCAGAAACATCTCAGTAAGGTTCGAAGAGGGAAAACTGAAGAGTTAGAGTGTGTATATTTGAAACCGAAATTTCTTGTTGTTGTAGAGCTGAAATGTAGCAGTATAATGGTTAAAAAAAATTGTATTTCGGTTTATCTTTAAAGATCTTATGATATTGTATAAGAGGAGGAATTAAGGTAGTAAATTTAATAAGAGAGTGAAATCAGTGAAAGTGTATTGTAGTGCCTGCTAGTTAAAGAGGGACACACAACAATCAGTCAGCGACGTATAAGGGAGATAAGGTATGTTAGCCCAAGAGATAGGAAACATTGCTTACAGATTAAATACAGATATTTAGAGGCACAGAATAAATGAGATACAGAAAGTTTATGAGGTGAAACAAGAAAGAGTAATTGCTTATAATTATTAAGGATAACTATACAAAAAAGAATTCACTGAAATGCCTGATGCTGAGTAAGGTGAGAAAAGAAACATATTTCATGTCATTATATTGTGAGCAAGATGCGATAATGAGTCCTGAACAAAATTTGAGCTGTACTCGACGGTGGAAGGTTAGTGTGTTCCCTTATCAGATTGTTGGCTTACCTTAAGGCGATTAGTTCCTTGATGACTGACTATGACACCTAAATTCATGTGGATATTGAATGGAAAATTTGTGCCTTTGTAAGATTGTATGAGCTCGTGTTAAAAGCTAAAAACATCACGGTATAGATATTTTCGTCCAGTAGTAGTACTGTTAAAAGAGTATAATTATCAGAAAAAAAAAATGTTGATTTGTCGAAGGAAAGGAACATTGCACGCAACACAAACTCATAATTAATTGGTGTTTAACTGTTATAGTGTGGTATTTGATAAAGCAAGATAGAGATAAAACAAAACAAAATGGGTTCATGTTATCTTGAAATTAGAGATTGCTGTGCTTAACTTATTAACAATCATTGTCGTGTATTTAAAGATCAGAATTTGCTCCTTAAGATGATTCAGAAAGAACATGAGATGAAGAAGTTGTGTCAAAATATAATAAGAAGTCATTTTTTACACGAGAAAGATTGATGTTGGTCAATAAATCCATTGCAGTAGTTCAGGATTATGTTATGATGTGATGAAAACAATGATGACAGTGTACATGTTTCTAAAAGTGTATTGTTGTTCCCTTTTATATCTTAGTTGAGAACAGATTGATATGTTTATTTTCCCAAGAGACTAAAGATAAATGAGTTGACTCAAGGCTGATAAGTAGGAGTGACTGCATTACTAACTTGGCTACTACTTACTACTTTAGAGAAATTCCAGCCGACACCTTTTATGATGTGGGCAGGATGATCTCCATTCTTTC
Organism: Portunus trituberculatus; assembly: GCF_017591435.1. Lineage (NCBI taxonomy): Eukaryota > Metazoa > Arthropoda > Malacostraca > Decapoda > Portunidae > Portunus > Portunus trituberculatus. The sequence continues at coordinate 98,900 of NC_059262.1, read as the reverse complement.
CTTATAGTTATAAGTGTTCTGACTGCATATATGAATATTGAGAATAATCTGAAAAGAAACTGCTGACTTATAATGCGAATATATGGAAAAATATGATTCATGGTTGATTTCTCTTACTGGTCAAATTGAATGTTATATTTTGTTTCTCCACAAAGGCTGTCTCTAAACTATGAACTTATATGAATATTGCTAATACACGCCTTCTCAGCAGTTAAGGATGGGTACCTTGTCTCTACACAATGAAAGATAATCTACAGATGCTGATAAAAGCATCAGCCTCCTGGGACCTGAATGATACGGCTGGCTGAGGGGTCAACCTGGTGTCACGAGCGTGGGCGAGGGCCATATCTAGGACTCCCCTGGTTCCAGCAGCTGGGAGCAGGCCTTCCCAACCCACACCCACACCGCATCCCCGGATGAGATAACGACCCGCAGCCAAGTAACAGTCGTGCGAGGACGCACGATCTTGAGGAGGGAGCATTGTTGTGACATGGAAATCGAGAAGAAATGAAATACGTAAGAAAGAAGATAGCAAGAATGAAGAGATGAAGATGGAAGTGAGAAGGAGAATAATAAATGAAGAAAATATGAGAGACACGAAAGCAGGTACCAAGATTATAAGATGCTATCACTAATTTGTTAGATAAGAAGTCTCGGACCACCGAGGAGAACAACAAGAAGCGGTGAGTTATGACAAGACAAACACAGCCGGAGACGAGCAGTGGATTACAAGAAGAAGCTTCTGGAACCTTCTCCCCATATCTGGTAGTCTGACAACATGGCAACACTGAGGCACCATGACTGGTCCGATCTGTGTTCTCTTTGTGTTCTGAACAATGTTTTATTTCTTAGAGTGTCTTTGTAGTTCTTGTGTGGGCATAAATGTTGTGACAGGCTGCAACTGGTCTCTTGCGTTGGTGACTCACGAAGAAAGGGAGGCAAGGTAAGAATGGAGAGGCTCAGGTTCAGGTTCAAGTGATGGTGCGGAGGGAGACTCGCCTTTGTAACAAAACTCCCTCTTGTATTTGTCTCATGCACGTACAGGGCTGTCTTGTAGTTTGTTATTGTCCTATTTTGTCTTTTGTTTTATTTTGCCAAACGTACAAGTAACTTTGAGCGGTGTTTCATACCGGCACGGCCAAGTGTAGTACGTGTGATGGCTTCTTTCAGCCTCCTTTCTTTTCTCACGTTCTTATGCTCTTATGTTTGTTTCCTCACCTCCTCTCAAGTAACGAGGTCGACAAAGCTGGAAATGAGCACAACAAAGGACACTTTTCTACGATCAGTTTTACGCCCGTATTCACAAACGCCTTCACCTCTCACTACGACAACTCTCACTACGTCCAAGGCCACAGAGACGACTAGCCGAGTTTTCAAGTTAGTTTCTCGTTTTAATAAACTAGAAATCTTGCCAATCTATCATCAGAACCATAAAAGTACTCTTAGGAACACGAGTGTCTTCAACTGGAGCCTTTGGAAGGAAGTGATGGTGGGCGAGAGTGAGGTGGCGTGGCTGTCTGGCAGAGGGGAGATGAGTGTGTGGGCAGGAGAATGCTGGAGATGGATCTACCAGACAGGAGAGAGAGAGAGAGAGAGAGAGAGAGAGAGAGAGAGAGAGAGAGAGAGAAAATGCACGCAATGAATGATGATGACTCGCGGGTGATGGGCGTGACAAGACAAAGGAATAAAGAAGAGAAAGTGATGCGCTGTACCAACTCGACGGACACTAAGCCAGGGAAGGAGTATTAATTCTGCAATATTCTCAGTTAAGCCCCGTGTTACCTGCATGCTCTGTTGTTCACCGGAAAGCTTACTTCTTTATTTTCTTGCATTTTTTTCCTTTACTTGAAAAAAAAAAAAAAATAGTAAGTACTATTGTTTCACATTAATCTTCATGTAATTCCTCTAATGGCACAAACTTATTGTTGGGTCTGTGTACAAAATGTGTATAAAGTTATGTGCTTTGTTAATGTATTTGATTGTGCGGGCGATTGGTATGTGTGTGTGTGTGTGTGTGTGTGTGTGTGTGTGTGTGTGTGTGTGTGTGTGTGTGTGTGTGTGTGTGTGTGTGTGTGTGTGTGTGTGTGTGTGTGTGTGTGTGTGTGTTTCACTGTTTGATCTGCTGCAGTCTCTGACAAGACAGCCAGACGTTACCCTACGGAACGAGCTCAGAGCTCATTATATCCGATCTACGGATAGGCTTGAGACCAGGCACACACCACACACCGGGACAACAAGGTCACAACTCCTCGATTTACATCCCGTACCTACTCACTGCTAGGTGAACAGGGGCTACACGTGAAATGAGACACACCCAAATATCTCCACCCGGCCGGGGAATCGAACTCCGGTCCTCTGGCTTGTGAAGCCAGCGCTCTAACCACTGAGCTACCGGGCGTGTGTGTGTGTGTGTGTGTGTGTGTGTGTGTGTGTGTGTGTGTGTGTGTGTGTGTTTGTGGGCGTGAGGTGATCATATGTGGGCAGCGAGCGTGACATTGTGGTGGTGGTGTGTCCCGCGGGGTAACGCTGCGACATATTGTTTGGCACCATATTCGTCTACAACGTTTGTTTTGTGTTGTTTGTGTTTGATTGTGTTAGTTGTGCAGCTCAGGAAATGTAAGTTAACCTGCTCTTCTTTTGTTGTGTGTGTCCGTCATGATGATCGTTTGCAGTGTTACCAAAGGGCGACCAGAAAGGGCAGTGTTGTAATTTAGGTCGTCATTGCTTTGAGTTGCAGAACAAATAAGTCTCTTTGTATGATATCAGTCGTGGTAAGTAAGTGGATATTGATTTGTGGTGAGATGCCCTTCCATGGAGGAGGCAGTAGAACCCTGCCCAAACGATAATTACTCCCAGCGAGGTCTAATAGCACTGGTTCAGGGGGTGCTGGGAACCTTCCTTAAAGCCAGCTGTGACCTCACTCAACGTTTCCCTTTGTCTCACAACACAAGGGGGCAGTCACAGCCTGCCCTCTAAACACCACTTTCTTTCTTTACACAAAACTACATGCACTACCGACATATACATTCTTCACCAAAAATAATAATAAAAAAAGATAACTTATGTTGTCATCTTGGGATTCTCTCCCCAAGTATTATTTGTTCACTTTGTTTAGGAACTGGCACCTCAGTGGGCCTTTTTTTTTAACCACAAATTTTGTTGCCCTTGGCCGGATTTCCCTCTTTCATAAAAACAAACCTAGGCAGCTTATCCAGTCAAAGATCACAACATTTCTACTCACCTGGTGTTGTAAGGTGTACATTCTGAAACACTTGAGGCGGCACCTCCACTACTTTACAAAGGCTGTACTTGAAGTGACGCAGGTTTTTAAGAGTGTAGTTATGGACTAAGTACATTATGAATAGGAGAAAGACTCTTGAGAACCTGAACAACCATCTCCGTTTGACGTCTACAACAAAATTTTAAAGACATCCTACCCAGACCCTCATTCTTACCTGCTCTGGACCTTCGCGAAGCCAGCCAGGAATTAGAATTACAGAATAGCAACCTCCGAGTGGTGATGGAAGGAAGAAGGAAGGCCAATGAGAAAACTGGATGGAAATAGGATCAGAACCAGAAATCTCAACTTACTAATTTATTGGCATAGTCGATCCGAGCAAAGCTGACTAAACATGCCCGAGTCACAAGGCCCCTCGCACTTCCATATTTTATAAAAACTAGGCTACAAAACAAATTTATTTGGAAATATTTCGACAGAAGAATGAATATATCATATTAACACAAAATCTCAACATTCTTGGTGCAGTAATATTAACATGTGAAGTGAAGGGAAGTTGATGCCTTGCTTCCTTGCAATCTTGAGAAGCGTCCCTCCGCGAGATTAGCCAATTATACGTAGGTGCTGTCACTGTCAGCTGTATCTAATGATAACTGTTTTCACTTCCGAGTTTGTAACCAGTGGATGGTTAAAGGATGACTCTACCTGTTCACCATCAACATGCCTCACTCCCATGGGTCTATCCTCCCCCCCAGTAATGCATTATATATAAGAGGCCTACCTTCTCAATAAGCAAATTTTCTTTAATTTCCATTTCTAAAAGAATTCATATATAATTCTTCAGTGTGCTGTTGCTATTGTTAATTGTTTGCTTTAATAAAATACACCACATTAATGACCTTGACAATAACACTGCTATTTTTGCAATAACACAAACATGGCTTGCTTCTTGTATTCCCAACTCTTGTTAATATCCACAGTTATGTATTAGTCACAACTGATACTACACCATTAGTTATGAAGCATGAAACACTGACTGGTAATAAATTCCTCACAGTTTTGTTTTGTTACTCATTATATTCATCAGTGGTCCCATTTCAACTTTCAACCGTGCACTGTTCCCAGGTAACCATTAATCATTAATTAATTAACCTGAAATATGTTGTTTGCCAAGCTATCCAGTTGTACATCCATCCATTCACCAATCTAGTCAACCTATCTACCTTTGCACTCACTCACCCACTTGCCTTTCATTCAGCCACCTGCTTATCCACATACCTTGCCATCGCCCGAACTTACTGTCCACTTACTCTTCTACTGGCTCACTCATCCACCCGCGTACCTATACATGTATCCACCTATTTACCTATACAAGTACTTTCCTTCTTACATACAATATCTTTACCTGTATTGTTTATTTAGCCAGCCAGACACTGTGCTAAGAAATCAAGCAACGTTTTACACTTTCTTTTTATTGTCTTTTGTGTCTTCCCTCAATCTGAAGTCCTCTGATCTGCTGACAGTCTTTTTCTTAGGGGTCATCAAACACATCAGAGTGTTGGGTCCTCTCTGCTCTCTTCACTCAGACTCACTTCAAGCAAGCGTGTCTTCTTTCACTGCATCTGTAAAGCCTCTCTCCAGTTAGTCGCCTTTTCTCCTGTCAAATGCGCACATCCACTCCCAGCGTTCTTTTCTCCAGGGTTTCAAGGCAGTTTATCTTAAGACTTCAGACACGTAAAAATCGTTAGAAAAGTCAATTTCAGTTTTCGACATTATAGGATATCTAGATGCATTGGCGTTGCCAGGCGCGTGTTTATTTTGGATTTTGCGAACATTTAAATGCCCAGCGGGGAATTTAAATGGATCAGCTGACTGGGAGTGTTGCCATATCATATAGTGAAAAATTTCTTTTCATTTTTTTTTTTTCGTTTTGTTTCTTGCTGTATAGAAATCCAAAGTTATTCTGGTTGGTGTACGATACGTTGGGCTTGTCTGAGAGTGAGGGACGCTGGCTTGACCGTGATCCGTGAGGGAGGTACACGCATGTGACGCTTGTGATTACATTGTATTTCTCGTGTTATTTACCTACAAAATGCCTAAATTATCGCGTACAAGACTAAACAGACGTGCGAGCATGTCCAGGATTGCTTCTATCTACAATCCACTGAAAGCAAACGAGAGGAGAGAGGAGAGAAGTGAAGAGAGAATCGAGTCTCCTTCCACCACCACCACCACCACCAGTTGTTGCTTCCTCGTCCAGTTCCAGCAATAGTTTCTTGGACAATGTTGAATCTGAGAGTTCTGGTGCATTGAGGAAGAGGCTAGTAGCTAATAGACTACCTGTTCTAACACCAACAAGTCGTGAAAGTGGAATAATAAGCATCAGTTCTCTTAATGATATTGCCAGCAAAATCATTGAGAGAACTGATGCTCCAGTACACACACTACACTTGGTTTTGCTGGCAATATCATTAAGAGAACTGATGCTTATTATTACACTTTCATGACTTGTTGGTGTTAGAACAGGTAGTCTATTAGCTACTAGCCTCTTCCTCAATGCACCAGAACTCTCAGATTCAACATTGTCCAAGAAACTATTACTGGAACTGGACGAGGAAGCAACAGCTGGTGGTGGTGGTGGTGGTGGTCGTGTTGGTGGTGGTGGAAGTCCCGTGACCACCGAGGAGAACAACAAGAGACAGTGAGTCATGGCAAGACAAACACAGCCGGAGACGAGCAGTAGATTACAAGAAGAAGCTTCTGGAACCTTCTCCCCATATCTGGTAGGAATCAAAGGTCGCCAGAAGTAAATGATATGGACGAGAGGTCAAGTAACGCGTGTATATTAAGAGAGAGAGAGAGAGAGAGAGAGAGAGAGAGAGAGAGAGAGAGAGAGAGAGAGAGAGAGAGAGAAGTCGAGAACGCCGAGGAGAAGGCGAGAGACGACAGCGAGAGAGAGCTGTCAGACCAGAGGGTCAAAATGGGCGCACCGTGCGCCTATCTCAAGACCAGTAAGTGTAGCCAGACAGTTGTAATGCAGTCACAGAAAATGTTGGTGTCATATTTTGATAAGGAAAAATGGTTATGTGTAGGTTGTGTAGGGTGTTGTTTTGATTGGAAGGTAAATTGTAGGATGTGTTAGGATGTATTTTATCCTTGAATTTAAATTGCGTAATCTGAGTTGGATAACGGGAACAATGTGAAGAAATCTGGAACATTAGAAGAAATTAAGTGAAGAGAGAAATGTGTTATCAATGAAGTTATTGTGTGTGTAATGAATTTGAGTTCAAGATATAATGTGGCAGAATCTGAGGCATTTGAAGGTGGACCTTGCGTGAAGAGAGTGATTAAAATTTCGTGGTTTTCGTGGTTTTATTTGTTGTCGTAAGGGTCATAAAGTGTAAATGTTTGTAAATAATATAATTAAGTAAAGTTTATATATATATATATATATATATATATATATATATATATATATATATATATATATATATATAAAAAAACTCAGGCGTTCCCTTGAACCCACAAAGCATTCTCTAAGATTAGGGACGCAACAAGATCGTGCAACTTGCAGACACGACATATATATATATATATATATATATATATATATATATATATATATATATATATATATATATATATATATATATATATATATATATATATATATTACAGTCAAAACCCGGAATCAGTCAAAACTAGTTTTAACTAGGTATTTTCAATGTGTTGGTGAACAACTAGTATTACCTAGCCAAAACTAGTTATACCTTAATGTGTTTAGTATAACTAGAAATATCAAAGTTTAACTAGTTAAATCTAGTTTTATCTGATTGTTTAAGTTAAAACTAGATTCAACAACGGTACTGAATGTCAAAAGTAGGTGAGGGATATGACCACTCGTTTGAGTACTTCTGTTTAAAACAACTGCAATGATATTCCGCAAATCTCCTTTTCCCTTGTCAACATCTGGAATTGGTACAGTGACATTTTGTCCCACACTTGCTGGAGGGTGAGACGCATCAGATACTGTCTTCATTCTTTTTGCCTGCTTTTCCAAACTAGTACTAGCTACTTGCCTAACATGTGATATTTGTGCTTCAGAATTACATTTTAAACATATAACATTAGATCCAAAACCATCCTTGCCGCTCTCAACGTTTATTCCACAAGATTCGTGAATATGTGAGCCACACTTCGAACAGTAGTGACCTTCATTTATTTCCATTTCACACACACACAACACGAAAACACTTCACTTCTATTACTGGATCGTGAATTTATGTCATCTTGATTTGTCATCTGCAAAGCAACATTTGATTCCCCAACAGTGTCCTTGTTTACATGTGCAATTAACTTCTCCAAATCCTCCTCATTATTTACAACTTTAATCAATTCTCGTGGAATGCATGTTGTTGCAAGGCCAAGCCTTGGTTCTACACCAAACATTGCTTTGTATGGGCTTCTATTTATACCAGAATGATGGGCTCTGTTCTTCATAAATTGTACAAAGCGTAATCCTTCGGACCACCTTGCTGTATCATTGTCTTTCATCCATCCACTTAACATATTTTCAATATCTTGATTTGCCCGTTCCACAGACCCTTGACTTTGACTGTCTTGGTTTTCCATGCACAATTTTCAACTCTGGCCACAAAGAAGCTAAGAACGTTATAACACTATTTACAAATTCTCTTCCGTTATCACTCTGTAAAATACAGGGTGCTCCAAATGTTAAAAAAATATCAACAAGGTGATAAGCAACTTCTTCAGCACGTTTACATTGCAATGCACGTAGTATCACAAATTTAGTTAAATGATCTTGATAAACCATTATGAATTTATATTTTCCATCTGCTTGTGTCTGCATATCAATTAAGTCCACTTGACACCGACTATTTAGCTCTGAGTGTAAGATTGGTTTGGAAACAAGTCCTCTTTTCTTTTTATTTTTCTTACTTTGGCACACTTCACACATGGTCAAGAAGAGCTTTATCATATCGGCTGTCACATTTGCATATTTCCTGCTAATTTCACATTTCAGTCTATCTCGACCACCATGACCGATTGCTACATGAGATGTCTTAATGACTTCATAAATCTCGGGAGTAGGAACGTAATAACGAACTTCGTCGTTTTTACTTCTTGCAATCAGTTTTAGAACACCACCAATTTCAATGACATCAAACCGCTTCAGTCTTCTGTACTGTAGAGACGTTTTCTTCCTAGCAGTTTTAGCCTCCTTTACCTCCTGCAGCAGTGAACCGTATTTTTCTGCAGTAAGTATGTTGTAGTGTGATTCTTGTTGCTCGTCCCACTTCAGTATGGTCTGTAAAAACATAGTCTCCCATTCAGTGTCAGCTGCCTGGTTAGGAGGGTGGTCAGGAGGGTGTTCAGGATGGCCAGGTGAGCTCCAAGTTGCCATCTTGTAATGGTGGCTCACGAACAACTGACAGGTGAAGTAAATCAGTGAACCAGGTAAATGAGAATGAATCCTCCCCTTCCCACACCCTAAAAACTATGATAATATTGTGACCAATCATTAACGCCCACCTCTCCACTGTAAGGCCGAACTGCCACTTTCACTTTTAGTCTAACCTAGTTTTCCCAAACTTAACAATTGTTAAAACTAGTTTTGACTGAAGTGTGTAGGTAAAACTAGGTGTAAAATACATTTCGTGTTTTACCGAGCCTTTATGTTAAGAAACTAGTTTTGCCTAGGTAATACTAGTTTTTACAAACAATAAATTATACTTCTACTTCTGACTAGTTGAAACTAGTTTTGGCTGATTTTGGGTTCTGACTCTAACATATATATATATATATATATATATATATATATATATATATATATATATATATATATATATATATATATATATATATATATATATATATATATATATATATATATATAACTACTCTCTTTATCAACATATTATTCTTATTGTTTTTTGTGTAGAAAGGTGACCTCACATGAAGTAAATGACTGGCATTCTGGCAAAAAGCCACAGCTAATATGTTGGAATGAAAACGTTCCTCTTCCCTTGTAAAAGAAAAAAAAAATCCAATATTTCAACACTTTAAGAATAGAAATAGGAAAACCAGATATACATTCTTTTTTTCTGGAGACCTTTTTACACGTGTATGTTTTGCCAGGTGTCCTCTACCAAGACTGCTCGTACACATCATCACACGACTAATGTTTCTCTCTGAACTCTTCCATTCAATGCATCCACCTCCACCTTGGTCTTCTCCCGCGTCTCCTGTCAAGTACCTCTATAACGCCTCTCTTCACTGTATGCCTCTTCCCTTCTCGTGACAACCACTACAACTGCAGAGTCTTACATGTTTTCCTGTCTCCGTTCATATTTTCAATTCTGGGAATACTCTTGTGGTACTTTGTCTCACATTAAATATTCAATCTGACAGTGAGCCATATTTGTGTGTCACCCTCTCTCAACCCTTCCTTTATAAATAGATATGGTGATCTTTAAACGTTTTATATTTCAATCTTTCTGAATTAGCTTCTTCAGTGAGATCAATTTCCTTGTGCGCTAATGCATTATTAGTTCATATAACTCTGCCGTGCCACACAATTAGTATAATCTCATTCTGTAAATACTAATAAACTTACAAGGAGAGTTTTTTTTCGTAATGGCTGACTTAGAAATCACTTTGAACTTGTCCAAAACAATTACACCTTTATTTACTGTAAATGTGGCGGCTTCTTCAATCCTGACTGACACCAGCTGGAGCCTACTTATGTATTGTAAAGGAGAAGGTTAAGGACTGTGGAAATGATTCACCTCTCATACACACACACACACACACACACACACACACACACACACACACACACACACACACACACACACACACACACGCTCTTGGACATGAATTGTTGTGGTAATGTGGTAACTCTCGCAATCAGGTACATTGTTGCACTTCCTGCTGTCCTTCCCCGCTTGTTGTTGTTGTTACTGTTATTGTTATTATTATTATTATTATTATTATTATTATTATTATTATTATTATTATTATTATTATTATTGTTATCATTATCATCATCAGTATCAGCCCTGTCAAGTTTTGTCCCTCTTTTACACTGATTACACAGATTTTGATCCCTGATATAAGCCTCCATTCTGCTCGCTAAAAAGCCCTCCCCTCCGCTCTCTCTCTCTCTCTCTCTCTCTCTCTCTCTCTCTCTCTCTCTCTCTCTCTCTCTCTCTCTCTCTCTCTCTCACCAGTTCGAGAATAAATTTAATCTTTTCATGAAAAATATCCAACAAAAATTAGATTCATCATGAGTTTAATTTTTTCACCTTTTCAAAGAACAAATTAGCACGTTTTTCTTTCTTTTTGTTGATATTTTTACCGAATTTTCTGATCGATTTCAATAGTTTCACTGCTGGAGCCAGACAGAACGTTTATTATTTACAAGCTTCTTTTATTAACGTTGTTTATATCGTCATTGTTGTCAGTATTTCTTTTTATCCAATGTCAAAATTATATTTATCATTTTTATCATTATTATTTATATCAACATAATCTTTATTATTATTATTATTGTTGTTGTTGTTGTTGTTGTTGTTGTTGTTGTTGTTGTTGTTGATATTACCTATACTCATTCTTAACATGTAAAATACACATATCCAAAATAGCCAACTATCTTTATCATTTATATGTTTGCAGTACGTTGTATAATATCTCACAAACTACTTCATTTTGAAAAATATTGAAGATGTCCTCCAGTGTGCGGTAAGCATATCTGTTCCTGAGATTTTGTGTCTGGGTACAGCGCTCCACCACGTGTCTTTCTGTCTGTATTGCACCACAAGTACACAACCGCTCTTCAGGTGGTAACCGACCCCGGCCACGCCTATTCCATCGCCCAGTCTCTATGGCTAATGTGTGGCCTGACACTTTAAATCTTGTAAATTCAAATCTATGAAATTCATTCAGGGTTTGCCTCCGAGTGTATATATCATGAGTAGTCAAGGTAGGGTTGAGATCTTTATACACCACACACCTCGATGCTACTGACTCTCTGACACAACTTTTGCTTTTTCTAATAGTACAGATACTTGTGGTATTTCACTCTCTATTAACTCACTCACAAAATTTCCTGCTTGTGTATTTGTTGCAATTACTTTCCTGATTGCAAAAGCAAGTGGATCATCATCCATACTGGACCTTTCATTCCACATTTTTCTAAAAAACTGATGTTGTCTGTACTTAACAAAATCAGGAAGAGACGGGTAGCCTGACTCCACATAGCAAACATAATTAGGTGTTGTTTTCCTCACCCTCAGCAGCTGTTTCAATGCCCAATTGTAAAGCTTCACCACAGGCTTGATTGATGTCAGCACACACCCACGACTCACAGCCATACACGAGGGACGATAGTAATGCTGCATCGAACACTCGTCTCTTCACTATAAACGGAATATCATTATTCTTCTTCAAAAATGAAATGAATTTGAGCACATGACACAACTTATTTTTGGCATGTAACTTTACGGACGAGGTTACAGAGCCATCACTCGTGAATGATGAACCTAAGTATATGTAGCTGGTACAATGCTCTACAATCATCTCTCCTACTTGAAACGGCTCAACATCACCTGCTCCACCGTTAATGACAAAAAATTGGGTTTTCTCATTGTTTACCTTCATGCCATATTCTCTACAATAGTCTTTTAATATCCTCAATTTCTCGTACATGTTCACTCTACTTGTCGATAACAAAACTGTATCATCCATAAACATTAATATTTGTAACCACTCTATAAAACCTTCTGGCTGACATTTCTCTTTGATAGTTCTTATTAACATATTGACAAAAATAATAAACAACAAACAAGAGGTTGGAGAGCCTTGCCTGACCCCCTGTGTGGATGTCAACAAAGCAGAGCCGATAACACTTTCAGTGGTGCGGTACATGGCCATTATCGCTGCCAGCATTCTCTCATTCGTTGCCAAAGAATATTTCTTACTTTTTTTTCATTTTCATATATATTTGAATGTGTCTGACATTCTGAAGGAAGAGATCCGAATGTTTGTTTTATCTTTTCTTGGTTTTTGAGTTGAACGTATTTCTATTTCTCTCTCTCTCTCTCTCTCTCTCTCTCTCTCTCTCTCTCTCTCTCTCTCTCTCTCTCTCTCTCTCTCTCTCTCTCTCTCTCTCTGTGTGTGTGTGTGTGTGTGTGTGTGTGTGTGTGTGTGTGTGTGTGTGTGTGTGTGTGTGTGTGTGTGTGCGTGTGTGTGTGCGCTCACGCGCACGATTGTTTGTATTTTCAGAAAAGTGGATGTTTAACTATTCTTGCCACACACAAGCAAATCGATAAGTACTATAATAAGACCCAGATTGGAATATGCAGGAGTTGTATGGACCCCCTCATAAAAAGAAACACATAAGGAAGTTGTAGAGACTACATAAATGGCTACAAGTTCCAGAATTTGAAGGCATGACATATGAGGAGAGACTAAAGGCTATGGATCTACCAACCCTGGAACAGAGAAAGGAGAGAAGGGATCTGATAAATTGATTAACGGAATTGTTCAAGTAGATAATCAAACACTGATACTGAGAGATGAATATGACATTCGAAGCACAAGATCGCATAGTAAAAACTGAGGAAGGGAAGATGTTTGAGAGATGTTAAAAATATAGTTTCCCGCAAAGATGTGTTGAGACTTGGAACAGTTTGAGTGAGGAAGTTTCTTTTTTAAAGAAAAATTGGATAAGTGTAGATATGGAGACGGGGCCACACGAGCGTAAAGCCCAGGCCCTGTAAAACTACAATAGGTAAATAAACACACACACACACACACACACACACACACACACACACACACACACACACACACACACACACACACACGGCAGTGAGTAGGTACGGGATGTAAATCGAGGAGTTGTGACATTGTTGTCCCGGTGTGTGGTGTGTGCCTGGTCTCAGGCCTATCCGAAGATCGGAAACAATGAGCTCTGAGCTCGTTCCGTAGAGTAATGTCTGGCTGTCTCGTCAGAGACTGCAGCAGATCAAAAAGTGAATTACACACACACACACACACACACACACACACACACACACACACACACACACACACACACACACACACACACACGGCCCGGTAGCTCAGTGGTTAGAGCGCTGGCTTCACAAGCCAGATAACCGGGGTTCGATTCCCCGGCCGGGTGGAGATATTTGGGTGTGTCTCCTTTCACGTGTAGCCCCTGTTCACCTAGCAGTGAGTAGGTACGGGATGTAAATCGAGGAGTTGTGACCTTGTTGTCCCGGTGTGTGGTGTGTGCCTGGTCTCAGACCTATCCCAAGATCGGAAATAATGAGCTCTGAGCTCGTTCCGTAGGGTAACGTCTGGCTGTCTTGTCAGAGACTGCAGCAGATCAAACAGTGAATTACACACACACTCTTATGGTTGTCCATCGCTAACGATGACGACGTCTCTCCTTCTCATGGAGAAGGAGGAGAGACCTGCGCAATGAATGGATTTAGGTGACAGAGAGGGTGCGCATTCCTCAATACCACACTCTTGACCACCCTCAACTGGTGCTGGTGGCATGACGGGTGCCAGGACGACCAGCGGCTGAGGATGGCTGCAGGAGGTGGCCGGAACTTACTGGTAAACCAGAAACACCGCCCTGAAAAACGCCTCCTTCCAGGCGCTGCTGGAGAGCCCACAGTGGAAGACTGTGGCCATCCTAGACTGTCATTTAACCCATGACTGGAGGATGCACAGGAGGTGGAGACATGCAGCCTCCAATTCCTCACCTGGAATTCTCCAGCCGAGTACCCGAACGCAGTTTAGCCGGCTGAGCGACGCCGTTGCCCGGGGTGTGACCACTGCTGTGCCCAAAGCAGCTTCTGGGAGCCATGCGTTCGAGCTGGGGTGTACGTGGGGACCAGGGTAATTCAGATCTCCCGTGACATTCCGGGGCGCCCATCCTCTTACCAAGGTGCTCCCCCTCCGTACACCCCCAGACACACACACACACACACACACACACACACACACACGCGCGCGCGTACGTGGGGACCAGGGTAATTCAGATCTCCCGTGACATGCCGTTGCGCCCATCCTCTTATATAATAATAATGATAATAATAATAATAATAATAATATATATATATATATATATATATATATATATATATATATATATATATATATATATATATATATATATATATATATATATATATATATATATATATATATATATATATATATATATATATATATATATATATATATATATATATATATATATATATATATATATATATATATATATATATATATATATATATATATATATATATATATATATATATATATATATATATATATATATATATATATATATATATATATATATATATATATATATATATATATATATATATATATATATATATATATATATATATATATATATATATATATATATATATATATATATATATATATATATATATATATATATATATATATATATATATATATATATATATATATATATATATATATATATATATATATATATATATATATATATATATATATATATATATATATATATATATATATATATATATATATATATATATATATATATATATATATATATATATATATATATATATATATATATATATATATATATATATATATATATATATATATATATATATATATATATATATATATATATATATATATATATATATATATATATATATATATATATATATATATATATATATATATATATATATATATATATATATATATATATATATATATATATATATATATATATATATATATATATATATATATATATATATATATATATATATATATATATATATATATATATATATATATATATATATATATATATATATATATATATATATATATATATATATATATATATATATATATATATATATATATATATATATATATATATATATATATATATATATATATATATATATATATATATATATATATATATATATATATATATATATATATATATATATATATATATATATATATATATATATATATATATATATATATATATATATATATATATATATATATATATATATATATATATATATATATATATATATATATATATATATATATATATATATATATATATATATATATATATATATATATATATATATATATATATATATATATATATATATATATATATATATATATATATATATATATATATATATATATATATATATATATATATATATATATATATATATATATATATATATATATATATATATATATATATATATATATATATATATATATATATATATATATATATATATATATATATATATATATATATATATATATATATATATATATATATATATATATATATATATATATATATATATATATATATATATATATATATATCTCTATCTCTCTCTCTCTCTCTCTCTCTCTCTCTCTCTCTCTCTCTCTCTCTCTCTCTCTCTCTCTCTCTCTCTCTCTGTGTGTGTGTGTGTGTGTGTGTGTGTGTGTGTGTGTGTGTGTGTGTGTGTGTGTGTGTGTACTTACAAATCATAATTAACTTAAACTCCTCTCCCAATTTCTTCCCCCCACACGCCCTCCCTCGTGTTCTTGTGAATTATTCGCCTAGAGAATAATTGACGAAATTTCACTACTATCATCGTTATGTTGAAGTCAACTTCCCATATAACTGATCTAATATTTTCCACTAGATATGTCCGTTTCTACAATTAATGGAATGTAACTTAAATTTCTGTCATAATTTTAGTGTTTAAGTCGAGCATCATGACATTCGGACACGAGGAAGACGTTCCACCCACCCGCCACCCGCCAAATTTCCTCATTCACTCAGTCACTGTGTGCTTTGTGTAGTGGGTGGTCATTAACCATTGTAAGTACTGCGTACTCGTTTTCCCTCCCTCCCCACGGTTTAGCATCATCCAAAGTGAATTAATACCTTTTATCTATATAGTGCTAAATACTCAGTGCTATAATTATATCATCTATTTTTTATTAATGATTAATGATGCTCAGATCTACGGACGGCAGAAGCTGTACACCAAAACACAACGTCCATCACGCATTCACCCCTCCCTCCCAGTGATTTCTATAATGTTTGGTTTCGTTTGCATACATAAGATTCTTGTGTAGTGTTTTATATTCTTATGCGAACTAGGAAATATTTTTAGCTACACAGTGAAAAGCGGCAAATTCAATTAATCAAACTTTTAATGGTTAGGTTAGGTGAGGCAGGTTATTGTTACAGACCCGTGAGCGAAGCGAACGCACACATCAGTTAAACCTGTGGCCGCAACACTGCATTAAACAGCTTAATTAGTCTTATATCGGGGGCCGTAATGTCCAGGGTCATCTCTCTCTCTCTCTCTCTCTCTCTCTCTCTCTCTCTCTCTCTCTCTCTCTCTCTCTCTCTCTAACGGTTTGGTCCATTTCAGGAATGCATGCGTAAGAAATATTTGCTTCATAACAATCAGTTGTAGTTACTTTGCTTATGTGCAAAATTTAAATACTAAAATTCTTAGTACTGTTGCCTTATGTTAATACCTTTTTAGTATAATTTTACTGCACAAATTTTGATGAACTCAGAATTGAATAATGGTATCTTTATTTCATTAGATGATTTTAACAGTCACAATTTCTACGTTATTCGTGATGCTGTTTTAGTGATGAAGTCATGATCAAAGTTTTTTCCTTCATATAGGTACGCTTTTATTTATTTATTTATTTTTCTATTTAATTAATTTGACAAATGTATGATCCTAGAGTTTTGTAATTAGGTACATATTGATCCGTAGAATAATATGTATGTACTAGTGGTTAGCGCGGCTGACTCACTCAGGAGATACCGGGTTCGATTCCCGCGAAAGGATGGATAAAAATAGCTGGGCAATTTTTCCTCCACACCCTAAGCTTCTGTCCACCCAACAGTAATGGGTAGTTGTGACACCGTTTCCTGGTAAGGTAAGCTGTGGTAGCCCGATGTCACAGTAGCCCTGTGTTCCGAGGTGTTGGATTCAATCCACCACAGGCTCAAAGGCCAATGAGAAGGGAGATGAGCGCTCGTGGCTACGTACGCACTGCAACAGCGCATGCCCCCAACTTTACCTTTACTAGGATATGACTAATATCAGAATCTATCCATTTTTTTTACACATTTTGTAGCATGCTAACGTACTTGCAATTTCACCAATGTACTCCACGCTTGCAGATATTCTACCACCAAGCGGAGCGGATCGCTTCTCAGAGAGAAGGAAATTCCAAGGACCACGTACTGTAAACGGGTGACACACTGGGAAATTTTGGGAGTTTACTTCAGGTACGGTTGTAAACAGTGCTTGATTGCATATATATATATATATATATATATATATATATATATATATATATATATATATATATATATATATATATATATATATATATATATATATATATATCACTGTCAGTTCACATTAATGCATCACAATTCCCTTACTCTAGAACTGTAGGAAAGTATATGAATACCATACTAACAAAATGAGTGGCACTGGTCTTCATGTATGTTCAATGTGTTCCTTTGAGAGTTATGAATTCAGGAGATTTAAATCTCATGAATTGCGAATGCACAGAAACAGCCCGGATTTTAAAATTTCATGTTGCTATGAACCCTGTGCATATTCAACGAAAAGCTGGAATGCCTTTAAAATGCATGCATCCAGGTATCACACTGAAAGAAACACAAACTTGGATGCAGATAACCCGCTAGCTGCAGTTGTAGACTTTTCTTTTAATGATCCAATGATCGAGACTTTAGTAGACAAAGATGCAAGTAGTTTCAATGTAACAGAAATAAAAAATGCAGAATTTGCTCTCAAACTAGAGACAGCACAAAATTCCACAGGTGTCCATTGATACTATAATAGAGCATACATCCCAATTGATTTCACATCACATTTCAGAAGTAGTTAACAGTGTTAAGACTCATTTACAACCAAAACTGTCATCTGAAGACTTGAACTTTGTAAACGGATTTATTAAAGATGTTAAACTTAGTAATGTTGAGAATGAATACAACAGAAAAAAGTACTACACCAATTATTGTAACCTCGTACAACCACAGGAAGTACTCCTAGGAACAGAGTTTAAAGCTGTTAAAGGACACTTAAGAGAAGTGAAGAGGTATGGATATTGCATTCCGTTGCACGAAACTCTGCAGGCTTTAATTAATCTCCCTGAAATAAATGCAGCAGTTTCGACTCCACATTACTCGGAATCCAGCATGATGAAGGATGTGTGTGATGGAGCGTACATGCGTACACATCCATTGTTTAGAAAGGACCCAAATGCTCTTGCCATAATTCTGAATCACGATGACATGGAAGTTGCTAATCCCCTCGGGAGTCATGTTAAAAAAAATAAACTGGCAATGTTTTATTTTTCTCTTGTGAATATTCCACCGCAGTTTCGTTCCAAGTTGGCAACCATTCAGCTAGTTGCTATAGCTAGAAGTAGGGACCTTAAAAAACATGGAGTTGACAAGTTATTGGAAAATTTTGTTTCCACACTGAATGAATTGCAAAGCAAAGGAATGAAATTCAAGGTAGGCACATCAGAACGTCTCATGTATGGAGCCTTAGTAATGGCGCCATGACACCCTTGCAGCTCAGTGGATAGGGGGCTTTAAAGAAGGAGTAGGCTTTGCAGTGAAACCATGCAGAACTTGTAAAATAACACAGACTGAGGCAAGGACACAATTCTCTCTTGAATCGAGAGAACGAACCCTGGTAAAACTCAATGAAAAACTTGAAAATCTTGAGTTGGTAAGTCAAAAGTCTAAAGAATACTGGAGTAAAATCTGGGGCATTAAATCAAAAAGTGTGTTGTGCAGGATAAACGAAATCCCTTGAACAAGTGCCTTGTTCATGATCCAATGCACATTTTAACTGAAGGAATTGTTCCCTATGAAACAGCAATAATGCTACATGAATTCATTTTTGTAAAAGATTATTTCACACTTGATTACTTGAATAATCAAATAGACAGCTTCCCTTATAGTTATTTGGATAAATTCAACAAACCTGAACACATAGAACGAAAGAACTTACTAGACAAAAAGCTGAAGCAAACCTCAGCTTCAATGTTGACAATGTGCTATATTATGCCATTCTTAATTGGTGAGAAGGTGAGGGAAGCGATGAGCAATGGAAGAATTTATATAGACCTATGGTAACAGTCATGAGCATGACGTTACACTGCATCATAGGAGAAGGAAAACTCTGATATAAAACCACCTGCTGCTTTATAGGTTGTGTCTACATATTTAAGGCTGTATCACACGTGCACATTTTCCTGCGACATCGTGTTGTGCAACATCATTTCCGACGACCTGCCGTCCTCGGAAATTATCAAAGACCGTCGTTTATTTTTCTGCGACTACAACAATTAAACAATTGTCTTTGATAATTTCCAAGGATGGCAGGTCGTCGTAAATGTTGTCGCAGGAAAATGTGCCTGTGTGATATGGCCTTAAGATGAATTGTAGGAGAAGGATCACTCTATTAAACAAATAATTAAGTGAGGGGGACAGGATCCCCTACACTGTATGGTCTCCCAGAAACAGTGGGCACACCACACACAGAGAGTGGAGTGTATAGACACCCTTAAAACCACTAGATTGCGCCCTCTCTGGGGTGTACCCTTTTGGCCTAGGTATATAGATGGATGGATTGTAACAAACTAATGAAAAAAAGTAAAAAAGATAAGAAAAAACATGGAAGGGCAATTTAACCTAAACCTATCGGAATTATTAAACGCTTCATATCAGTCAGTATCTATGATGCATTTGTGTGTTCCATTGTGTGAAGCATATATGTATGTATGCATATATGTCAAAACTGATTTACAACTGTCTCAACTTTATTCCTAAAAATGCTCCAGAATGCCAGTTTTCCGTATTTGGTGTGCTGATCGCATCATAAGGAAATCGGTTGTGTCAGTAGCAGAAATTGAAGAACTAAAGAAAAAAAGGTAAGAAAATTTATACATGTGCAAGTAATCTGCAATGTTTATTTTTCTTTATTTCTTTCCAGATACTTCCTTGACGCTATTCAATAACAGATTGGCTTCCAGACGTCCTTTTATCAAAACTTTTATTTCATCAGATAGTCTTTGTCCCCAACTATTACTGTATATCAAGGTTCCCTTATTTTTGTATTATTTAGTGGGGTTTTCTGTGTATTTTAGAAACGTAATGATGGACACCCATATATGCAACTGCTCTGCCCATTTTGCGTATAAATAGTTTTCAACAGTTTTTCTTTCAACAGCAACACAAAAACTCGGTTTGGAGTTGGTAGGACCTACGAAGTTAGTTCTAGCGAAATGTGGTACAGAAGTGGACGACGATGAGGTGTTGGAAGAAATTGCTGATGAAGTCTTACTATTGTTGGCTGATGGAGAAACTTATACACCATCTGTAGCTCAGCAAATACCTGACTCTACTCGAAGTTTGGTAACATGTACTACAGGCGATGTACTTCAACCCAGCAGGAGTGCAAGTGACAACGAAAAGGCAAGCACAAGTTCAAGTGAGACAGAGGCATATGCCAGTCACAAATCATGTAACACATTATGTAAGTACGTCATAACGTTTTTCATTGTAAAGAAAGATATGTTCCTCACTGAAATAGATGACCACACAGCTTGTTTTAGTAATATTTAGAATATGGTCTCTTGTTAAAGTTGAAGCTTTTATAGGAACATACTTCCATCAATAAATTTTATATTTAGTTAGAGGGAAGCATTACTTTACAGGTAGTTTTAACTTGTTGTTCTGTCAAAAGCCGAGTCTACAAGCACCATGACATGACACAATTAGCAACTTTTATGCTTGCTTTATTGCAGCATTGCCTCTGCCAGAACTCTCACGGGCAACCCGAGATGACTTACAACAGGGAGATAAATCAAGACGGGTCTTGTTGCAGCTGATAGAAGAATCCAAGAACTACTACATGAAGTATTGCCCTCTGCTTGATGAAAACCCTTAAGCTAAGGTTACACTAGCCACTGCTACCCTGGGCCCAGCCTTGGGCCTGGGACGGAGGCCAGCCTTATGCCTGGATTTACAAGGCAAGTGGTTACACACAGCCCAGCCCCAGTCCTGGGCACTCTTGATCTTGATTTTGATACTTGGTGCGCCGATCTAAACAAAGCGCATCAGACCTCAAGATGGCTTTTCTAGGAGACTATATATGGCCTCTTGTGGCCACGCAATGGACTTTTCAACAGAAGCCATGTTTAAAACCTTGCCCTGCAGCGTGTGTTTGTTTACATCTGAGGATTTCCCAGGTCAAGCGAGGGATGATGTTTTCTAATAATTTGTGTGCAGCTAATTATAACTAATCATGCATGAAAATAAATAAATTGCATATATAGTGATATAATATCTAGATATTTTATTATTTAGGAAAATTTGGGTTTAGTTGTTTGCGTGAATAATATAGTCTCTTAGTTTCTTGTGGTGTGCCCAGGCCTAGAGCTGGGGAGAAAACGGTCTGGCGCGTCCACTCAACTTTGCCCTGGGCTGGGCGATTTAGCCAGGGCTGGGCGCCCAGCCCCGGCTAAATCGCCCAGCCCAGGGGTATCAGTGACTAGTGTAACCGCACCTTTATGCGGCATACAAGATTATTGAAGAGAAGATGTTAGCTGCTTACCCTAGTATCGAGAGGGAAGGGAAACATAAATGGGTAAGATTTTTTCTTTTTAATCTACAATACACACTTCCTTCATAAATGTCCACTTTCAATGAATTCTTACGCTGTGAATACATTGTTTAGTGTGATAACGATATTTAATTCCAACAAATTCAAATAAATTTTTGAGCCCATATACACTTTTGTGGCTAAAAATGGCAATAATATAAAAAAAGTGAGGATAAATTCGTGAATCCTTCCTAAAGTGGCAGAATAGCCACCTCGACAAGGCACACTTGTACTGAGTAGTTGAAGTTATTTGTTAATTCAAATATTCGATATTTTCACATTCATTTCAGAGCCAGTATGCGAAAGCACTCAGTCAAAGTATACGCACAGAGCGTTTTAGACGTAAAAGAAAAAGCCTTCCTGTAACTCAAGAACAACAGCTGCCCCCTAAAAGATTCACCATGGGGAAGCACACAGTTAAAGACGCCAGCAGTGCTCTTCCAGAAGAAGAGTTTGAAAAGCATGTTCTTGAAATCCAGAAGGTTTGGAATACTTCAGCAAGCAGTAGCTCACATGTAGATATGCTGCTTAGGGAATCCTACTGCAACAGAAGACAATGGTTGCCATATCTACCAAATGGAAAATTGGCACCAATACTGGAGAAATTCCCATGTTTTCAAGAGTCAAGCTATGTAAGTAAAGAAATTATGTTAATCCTTGTTGTTTTGCATGCAACTATTAATTTCATTTCGTTTGATAACCATTCCTTCAAATTCTGTTGTTGATGATTTTATTTACTTATTTCTAATCCATAATTTCGAACAATAGTGTTTGATTTTCATTTTTTGTAAATGACAATCTTTTGGATATTCTTTTTAGGTACTGCGTGAAGTGGAACGCATGTTGCTATGTGAAATATCAACATGGAAAGACAGATTGGAGAAAATTGTAGAGACTCTGAGTGATCAAGTACCTTCTAGTACACGTAACAATGATGGAAGTGTTTATTTTCTTGTAAATGTGTCAGTTTATTGGGTACGTGACTATACACTTGCCCCATCTGGCATGTTTTCTATATAAGAATGCATTTACGAGAATTTTTTTTTTTAAAGTTTATCACACACACACACACACACACACACACACACACACACACACACACACACACACACACACACACACACACACACACACACACACCCGGTAGCTCAGTGGTTAGAGCGCTGGCTTCACAAGCAAGAGGACCGGGCTTCGATTCCCCGACCGGGTGGAGATATTTGGGTGTGTCTTCTTTCACGTGTAGCCCCTGTACACCTAGCAGTGAGTAGGTACGGGATGTAGATCGGGGAGTTGTGACACACACACACACACACACACACACACACACACACACACACACACACACACACACACACATATATATATATATATATATATATATATATATATATATATATATATATATATATATATATATATATATATATATATATATATATATATATATATATATATATATATATATATAATATAACCCCTTGGCGTACGTGGGGACCAGGGTAATTCAGATCTCCCATAACATGCCGGGGCGCCCATCCTCTTACCAAGGTGCTACCCCTCCGTACACCCCCAGACACACACACACACACACACACACACACACACACACACACACACACACACACACACACACACGCGCGCGCGCACGCAGTGAAGCTTGCGGCAGGAACACACCATCCCTATAAGTAGGTGAGGTGAAGGTATTGACATGTTAACATTACAGGCACTTACAGGCTAACATTACATTACATTACATTACAGGTGAAGTGAGGTGAGGTGAGGTGACGGTATTGACACGCTAACATTACAGGTACTTACAGGTTAACATTACATTACATTACACTGCATTGCATTACAGGTGAGGTGAGGTGGGGTGAGGTGAAGGTGAAGTGCTTCTTACATGCTAACATTACACTACATTTTTATTTACAGACTAACATTACATTACATGACATTACTTTTAATTAATGTTTGTCTGCATTACATACTACATATACATTGCATCACATAATATACACATACATTACATTACATTACATTACATTACATACATATATACGTTACATTATACATTACGTACATATACATACATTATTTACATATACATATACATTACATTACATTATTTACATATACATCATTACATTATTTACATATACATTACATTACATTTACATATACATCATTATTCATATAATCTACATTATACATACATATACATTACATTATATACAAATACATCATTACATCATATACATTACATTACATATACATTTTACATTACATTCCATCACACATATTAGAGATATTTTACATACATTACATACATACATTTGACAGGTACTTACATGCTAACATTACCTCACCTCACCTCACCTCTAGACACACACACACACACACACACACACACACACACACACACACACACACACACACACACACACACACACACACACACACACACACACACACACACACACACACACACACACACACACACACACACACACACACACACACACACACACACACACACACACACACACACACACACACACACACACACACACACACACACACACACACACACACACACACACACACACACACACACACACACACACACACACACACACACACACACACACACACACACACACACACACACACACACACACACACACACACACACACACACACACACACACACACACACACACACACACACACACACACACACACACACACACACACACACACACACACACACACACACACACACACACACACACACACACACACACACACACACACACACACACACACACACACACACACACACACACACACACACACACACACACACACACACACACACACACACACACACACACACACACACACACACACACACACACACACACACACACACACACACACACACACACACACACACACACACACACACACACACACACACACACACACACACACACACACACACACACACACACACACACACACACACACACACACACACACACACACACACACACACACACACACACACACACACACACACACACACACACACACACACACACACACACACACACACACACACACACACACACACACACACACACACACACACACACACACACACACACACACACACACACACACACACACACACACACACACACACACACACACACACACACACACACACACACACACACACACACACACGTACGTGGGGACCAGGGTAATTCAGATCTCCCGTGACATGCTAACATGCCCATCCTCTTACCAAGGTGCTACCCCTCCGTACTCCCCAAGACACACACACACACACACACACACACACACACGTACGTGGGGACCAGGGTAATTCAGATCTCCCGTGACATGCTAACATGTCCATCCTCTTACCAAGGTGCTACCCCTCCGTACACCCCCAGACACACACACACACGCGTACGTGGGGACCAGGGTAATTCAGATCTCTTGTGACATCCTCTTACCAAGGTGCTACCCCTCCGTACACACTGCTGCTGCTGGTCGGTCTTCCTCTTCTTCTTCTTGGTGGTTTTGGTCTTCTTCTGCTGGTAGTGATCCTCTTCTTCTTCTTCTTCTGCTACTGCTGATGGTGGTCCTCTTCTTCTTCTTCTTCTTTGCTGCTGCTGGTGTACCCTCCTCCTTATTGCGGTCACTACGTGGACTACCAGATACTGATTCTCTCCTATCCTATCCTGTCCTGTCCTAACCTAACCTAGCTAAGTGTTAGCCTACTTGAGTGAGTCAGTATGGCAGTTCTTGTAGATCCCAGCGTGGGGGGAGGGGTGGGGGAGGGCAGCTCTCCCCTGGGCAGTGGATGACCTCTGAGTTTTTGCAAGTTCCGAGAGGGTTTCGAACCCACGCTTCCCTCACGCCAATCCAAATGTCATCACCCTACCCACTGAGCCACGAGGACCCAACACACACACACACACACACACACACACACACACACACACACACACACACACACACACACACACACACACACACACACACACACACACACACACACACACACACACACACACACACACACACACACACACACACACACACACACACACACACACACACACACACACACACACACACACACACACACACACACACACACACACACACACACACACACACACACACACACACACACACACACACACACACACACACACACACACACACACACACACACACACACACACACACACACACACACACACACACACACACACACACACACAC